>NC_091940.1:31416874-31581874 GCF_041260155.1 Ptychodera flava
TGCACAACCTAAAAAGTTAGTCTGTCTTGTTTTTAGTTAACATCAGAAGTTCCAACTGCTCATTAAGTTGGCTGTAAATTCTTTATTGATACAGTGAATGAATTCTGCAAGCAATACAATCATAGGGCTTCGCAAGATATATATTTCAAAATTCCGAAATCTCCGAATAATTTGGTGCAATCTTCGATATCTGACTTGAACATTTTGAAACTGACGAAGTCACTGCGACACGTTGATTCATTAATCATGAGATCAAACGCAACGTATCGACCGGTCCGTTGTCACGGGTTCATCAGGTAAACATGAAAACATTGTGAATCGGTGGATATGATTGCGAAGACCATTCACCATACCGTTTTTCCGCCGTAGTCCGTCCTAGTGAAGATTTCACAAGTTGCATAACATCTTGAAAAAATGCATTTAAAGTGCCTGAAAAAAATATTTGATAGTTGTACAAAAATCAGGGAGAGAAAATTGCTGCTCGGAAGTTTCCATCGATTGTGAATCTAAAAATAGTGAAAGTGTTGTCTACTGTATGCGAAGTGATCATAATCTACGTAAGAGGTAAAGGTAAAATGACAATAAAAACAAGCACAAATAAACAAAAGAAATACACAACAGAATAACAGAATAATAGGAATAACGCCTCATATGTCATGTCGCTTTCCTTGGTTATGCAGTTTGGTGTCTTCCGTTACTTGTGACTGCTCTAGGACCTGACTTAGAGTTATAATTAAATTTAAAGGGGAAATAAGTTTAACTTTTGGACAATATTTTCAATCATTTTCTTATAAAAACAAGTACATATTTATTCTCCCTGACGTGTGTTGAAATGCAATCTAGTGGCTTTGAAGTCAATCTACACACAGTACTTTGCAGATATATTGTTGACAAGTGAGTTCTTGTCTAAACGAATACTCAATGCGCCTCGGGGACAGATATTCGGACTCCAAAACTCTTGCAATTCTCTTCTGATCTACCACTTGTTGGGGTCATTTTAAAGCTCTTGGAGTAAGAAATATTTTCACAGTCTTAGTTTTTCAAAAATCGAAAATGTTTATTTTATGGCGGCCATTTTGAATTTGAAATATCGGTAATTGTCAGCTAATTTGCCTCTCTAGTACCAAATTTGCACGATGACCCCTGATTTTTATTTGTGATTTGGTGAGAGAATGGTTAAAAGTTTGCTTGAGGAAAGTCTGAGCAAAAGTTTAAGTCTTTCACTTTCGAGGCGCGAACTATCTTAACAGAAACATTTTGCACACATGCATATTAAGTTTGCGGTTGAACGTCATCGTTGGACTAGAACAAGAAACAACAATTGACTTTCACAAACAGAAAACAAATATTTGCAATGCATCGATATTTAGCGCCTCCTGAGCCGCAAACAAGCAAATGTTGACATCTGAAAGTTCAAAGTCTGAGACTAATCATTATGTGAAGGAAAAGTCTGCAGGCTTATCTTGCTAGAAGTCGAAGTTCTGTTTACTTGATCAAGCATAATTTCAGGAAGACGACGCTTCAATGTCGACGACGAGACGAAAATCAACCATGCAATACAATAGATTAAGGGAATTTTCTAGCCGATTAAACAGAACCAGGGCGACATTACAAAAGATGTTCTCGCTAACCTATACCATATGCACACATGCCCATTTACATCGGTTTTGATATAAGTGACTTAACAACCTGAACATTTTGTGATATAATTACCAGCAGAATAAGTCTTCTCGTTGATCAAAAATAAAATACAGCCAACTTCGACAAGTCAAAGCCAAGTTTGGGTTTCTGTATGGAATTTAACCCCCATCACAACCATGGTATTGCCCGACCTCCTTGTCTTCTATGCCAAAATTGGACCTCTTCACAAGGATTGGGGGGGGGGGGTCCGAAAGGGTTGAATGAGATCTTGTATACCCAATTGTTGACTTGAAATAACGACTCTGATAATAGAAAACTTCACACATATCAAATTAAAGAAAATGTTGTAACGAGTAGTAACGACGGGCATAAATAAAGCACGGGTACAGGCGTTTAATTGATCAATCGATCATTCGATTACACTGAGGTTTCAAAATAAATGTCTGCAGTGTTAACATGTGATACATTCCAAGGCCGAAACGTGGACCTAACTCAGGGAGTGAAATACACAAATTTAAAGTTTGTTTTTTTGACAATCAGGTATCGTTGACAGTAACTTTGAGGTTATTGACGAGCAGCTGTACACCGAGGAGTTTGTCAGCCGAATAAACGCCGTCAACTGGACTGACTATGAAGAAGACCCGAATTTCGACATGGTGGAGTTCACCAACAGAACAGGACATCAGATCGACGAAATGATAGTACAGGTATGGTAATGTATTGAACACAAACAAAACAAGGAATCATAGCTTTAAATATTGTCATAATTTGTTTTTGTTGCGAACACGTGATGTATCCTTCTTCTACTTCAAGTATGCGGATATGGAAAGTGTTGGCATTTTACAAAGCAATTGCGTGCACTATGAAAATATCATTTTGACGAATGAAATTAAGCCAGAACTAAGCTTCTGTTATCAGCAATAACAACGGACATACCAGATGTGTCGAAATGGTGTAAACGGGGTCCACTCTGGACAAGTTTACTGATCAACATAATCTCAATTAAGCCCATGTTTATAAGCCACCCCTAGAATAACCTGATTGTTTTTGTTTGGAATATTGGGCCCACTGTTGTTCTCGTGTGCCCGGCATGTTTTATTTTTCGATTAGAATGTATTGTATAACAAGAACAATATACATGTGATAGAAGTCCATGAAAGTCACAGTTTATAGGTTTGTAAACATAAAAATAAAACGAGTACACGAACATAAACAGACAAAGAAATACAAAGTGCTCAACGAATAATGGCATCAGTTCAATGACGAGTCGGCCAATGATTCCTCAGGTGCTTTGCGGGAAAAGCACATTCTAAAACCAGGATTAGAGGTCGACCATAAGAATCTCAGGGCGAGATTGTAAAAATAGTAAAAAAATCACACACACTGCGGATGAAAAGTGATAACAATTTCGGTCATAACTTTTTTAAAAAAAATATTCACATGAACGTCAATCAAAAAATGAGGAAATTTAAAGAAAATTCGAACGTGAAAAAACTTGTACCCTGACCCATCTCCCAAGAGCTAATGGTCCATCCCGAAAACCAACACCTACTTACACGATAGTGTGCCAATGAAAGTAATTTTTCAAAATAAAGTGATAATAAAATGATAGATACATCGAGCTTGATTTCATTGTATAAGGTTCTCACAAAAATAAACCGACAGCTTTTCACGCTTTCACCGGTTACATACTCATTAGTACCCTCACGTGTCGTTGAATAACGTGGCTATGTACATTCCAGAACTGATTGAACATACTGCTTTGCATCAGTTCGGAGCCCCTTCGACGCATTTGGATGCAGGCTAAAGGACCGTTTGCACCCCCCCCCCCCCTTTGCGTATTTGTGCAATCGGAGGGATTCGTTCGGGACTACCATAATATTGCGGAAGTGTAGAGTAATAATATTCTTGAAAATTTGAGATAAAAAATTTACGTATATTCCTTTATCATTGTATTTTAGTGTGAATTTGGAGGGCAGGAGTGTACAGCTGACGATTTTGAACATGTGTTTACCCACCAAGGAAACTGTTTCACCTTCAACGGTTACAAGGAGGGCTACACTCTTCACGAGTCCAAGAGAGCTGGGGCAGGTAGGCAGTCATTCCATCATTCTCGTTTCGCAAAGTATTTGAAGAAAAATAAATCCCATCGTTCCGTTTCTTAAATTTAGTGGGCTGAATTTTAACGGTTCCTTTTTTTTTACAATTTTTCAGCGAATGGTTTGAAATTGGTACTGGACGCTGATACCCCGGAATACACACCGTCCAATGATCTCGACGGCGACGCATTGGATGCTGGGTTTCGGATTGCAGTCCACCACAACAACGAGCCACCATACGTCAGAGAATTGGGATTGTCTATTGGACCCGGCGTTCACTCATTCATTACGATGCAGAGGGAACATGTACGAGAATCCATTCTCTGTCCTACAGATGTTCAAATGCATGTCTATGTACAGGGCACTCAGTCACCGATGTTGCGAATACATATCTCGAGTAAATAACAATAAAACTGAAATGTTAAGATGTTTCTGAGTTTCGGAGAGAGTGTACGTACTGTTATGGGTCTCATTTTACATGTTATGTTTTATTTATTGCTTCATGTTTCAGCTGATATTTACTCGAGGTATGTACCCGCAAACAAACAGACATAAAACACCGGAGTTTCCTGTGGCACAGTTTTTTTTGTATTTAAAATTGTTTTATTGGTAACATTTTTTTAGTAACATGAACTTAAGATAAAATGAAGTACAGTGCTTAGTTATGAAATTGGAATATTTTAAAAGCACACTTACTTCCATTCTGTTGGTTGTTACCTTTTTGGGGATAGAATAGTAAAAAACAAGGGTAAGAAAAGGACTAAAGGAGAAAAAACAATTCCTTCTAAATCTAATAAAAAAAGTTCTGGCAAAAGTTAAAGATAGTTGTTGTCGCATGACTTGAGTGAAGATGATGTGGCAGTGTAGCTCTCCAATCTGCTGGTCGAATGTTCATGCAGTCGCATGGGTGGTCTGAGGCGCGGTTCTTAAACCACATCGAGTATGATTAAGTATTGGTACTCAGACTTTCTGAGATGAGCTGAAAACTTTGGCAGATTTGGAGAGCTGAAGGTTTAACGCACTTGCCTAGTTGTACATGGTCACGTGACTCCTCCTGTGGCACAGTTAATATTCCATGTGGAGGGAGTCAATTGTCTATCCGTCTATTTTTATCTGTCTTTCTGTACTTAGTATGCATAAAACTTATGATTATTCTTTTGTGCGTATATTTACCTTAATCATTAACTATATCAGAGAGAGAGAGAGAGAGAGAGAGAGAGAGAGAGAGAGAGAGAGAGAGAGAGAGAGAGAGAGAGAGAGTGAGAGAGAGAGAGAGAGAGAGAGAGAGAGAGAGAGAGAGAGGAGGGGACAGATAGGGTAGGGAGGGAGTGAGTTTCCTTCAATTTGATTTCATTTTTTTTCACTTACAAAATACTTTGTATAAGAGTCGACAATCATCATTCACTGAAATCCCGAGCACAACCGACATGCAGGCGTTTTGCATGTTAAGTACCTGATCGTTTTACCAAGTAGTCCGTAAACCGTGCGAACATCATAAAGCCATTTTGTTTAAGAATTGTTTACAGTTATAAAAACAAAGACATGGTATCGTTGACAAATTGCTCATTTTCTACGTGTCTGACTGTTTTGTCTTCCCCTAGGTCACAGCTCTGCCAGCTCCATTCACGACGTGCGAAGAATCAGGCAATGTTCAGTACTATGACCACTATTCGCTGCAAGCGTGTCGTATCGAGTGTGAGACTCTGGCAGTGGTAACAGTCTGCGGCTGCAAACTGGTAGAGCAACCAGGCCCAGCAGCAGTGTGCAACGCTTCGGATTCCCACGAGTGTGCACATCCAACATTAGGTAAGGTGTCCCCCCCGCATACAAGCCAGGTTCCATTGCATTGTAACATAGACGCTTGCGGGTAACGGTAAGATATGTCGCAATGCACAGCGCTTTGTCAGAGAGCATACCTCTCCCCTGTGGCCACGATCGTGCCGTTGTGAGGTTATGAAGGAGCACGGCGCCACAGGCCGCTATAAGTCATATCAAATGTGTGAAATTGTTTATGTTATTGATAAATTTATAATTATAAACATCGTCGCTAAAAATCCTTATTTCTGGCATCACTGTATATTATATAATGGCTTTGTCAACAGTAGTGCAATTTGTGACGTCATTTTGGCCCCAGACGTATTGCATACATCTACTACAAAGTCCCTGGCATTGCAAAAACTATAAGATAGCAATAAAATAGCAATAATGTACTCAGGTAAACTTGCATTCAATGAAATGTACTCTGCTTCGCCTCGTTCATTATGTCGTACAAAGTTTAATTTCGTCCATTGTTGACCAGGTCGGGGTACATTATTGCATTCTGTTTCTGTCATTATTTCATACTGGAATAAGTAACCAACTGCACTGGATCCGTAATTATGTTCAGAATGTATGTATTTCTAAATTCTCTCGGTTGTAGCAAAGAGTATTGGAAATGTGGTCTATATATTGTAGCATTGCACGGTTAAATGTGTGGTCACTGCATTGACTTAGCAGTCTCTAGCGAATTATCTACCTTTAGAGAAATTTGGAGGACAATACTGTGATCACGCACTACTGTGCAATGCTACAACTGTAGGCAATATTTCCGAGACTCTTTGCTACAACCGCGCGAATTTGGTATATATAAGGAACATCATTTAAGGTTCCGGCGCAGTTTGATACTATGTTAGTAGATAATTATGACAGAAATACCATATTTTTATCAAGATGTTTATGATATCAATTTATTGATAAAATAAACAATTTTTACACATTTCATATGACAAAGAAGCTTAGCGCCTTCTGGCTCCTTTGAAGTTTGAGCAGACAAGTTGAGCGATTGCGCTGGAAGATCTGCGATCGCGAAAGCTTCCTTTGGGAAACCATTTTATATATCAAATTCAATCGTTCGAAAACCGAAGAGATGGTGATAAACAGTTCTTCAATCCCTGGTTCTCACATTAGTGGCTGTTAATATTCACTTTTTTATGATTTTAGTCCTCTGTTCTCATTCGAAAGTTGTACACAGTAGATTTGCTCAGAGATAAAGCTTATAAAAAAGCTGCTCCTGGATCCGCTATGGCTTCCTTGTCACAGGTGGAAAAACCAGTAACTCTATATTTCGTTTCTGATTTCCTTCGTGCAGTGAACTTCATGAACGGTCAGCTGACTGGAGTTGAAGAATGTGAGTGCCAAACGCCGTGTGATTTACACTACTATCCTATCGCTGTGAGCAGCGCCAAGCTAAGACCCACCTTCATCGAAAAAACATTTGAGAACACCACTAGTTCGAACATGTCGATCGCGTACATCAGGTATGTATGTTGGCTTGTATTAGCATGGATAATGAGAACCCTAGAACCCAGTGGAATAGCAGACACCGATGACATCCACTGTCTACACGTAGCACTCAAAATAAAATGAAATAAAAACAAGATCTACACTGTCCCGTCTGTCGCAGTGATGAGAATAATAATTGTCAAGTATATTGTTTTCGTGCATGAATCGTGACTGTCGTCTCGTCATAGGTTCCTAGGTCCATCGATTTCAGTGAAAGAAGATCATAATTAAGAATGCACCTCGGAGAAAGATTACAGATTCTCAAACCTTTACTCTACTCTCTGTGGTCTACCATTTGTGGCGTCCATTTTGAAGCTGGTGGAATAAATAAAGTTCTTCTGGATGACTTCTTTTGAAAATCGACGATTTCATTTTTCCCAATTGAGGTACACAGGGATGTCGGCCATTTTTGAATTTTCACGTTACAGTAAATGCAAATGTTTCTCTACCAACTTTTGTCCAGCGATCCCTGAATTTTATTCTTTATTTCGAAGGGAACGGTCCGAAGCGTCCTTGGGAAAAATTAGTCTATCAATTTCGAGGCGCGTTCTACCTCATGTTCACATGAAGGTTATTGATGCTGTCAAGCGTACCGGATTAGTCTTGAGAGTTTGTCAAACTTTTAATGTACATGATACCTCACTCTCTCTTGCCTCGACACTTGGACTATCATTGTAAAATGTGACACGATCACACTGAAATAACGTGCTATTTTCTTTTCTTCCGTTCTCAGTGACAATATTGCTGTAACTACAATCTATTACGAAGCTCTGAACATGAGAAAAATCGATATTGTGGCAGCGACTGGATGGTTTGACGTGCTGAGTAAGTGTTTCTTACGTCCGCGTGGAGTTTTGTTTTCTAAAGTGGACTGGTTCACTGTATCGGCTGTCGATATCATTTTCAGTTCTTGCTGTGTTGTAGCAGAAGTTATGCAAATCTGGTGATTCAGAGGCACTTTGTGGTAGTATGTTGAACGTGAACCAAGCTTTGCTTGCTGGCGTGACATGCGTGAATCACAAGGGCGCCAACATATGTGTTAGAAATTAACAGACCTGTCTGAGTTAGCGAATTGAAAAACATCATTAAACCGTTTACAAAAAGTTCTAATGTAACCTGGTTAAAGTTCATATTTTATGTATATTTTTTGAGTTAAGAGAACAAAATTTTACAAAATGCGTTTTAAAGGAAACCTTTTGATATCACATCTCACATCCCTTATGGGACGGTGTGCGCTTACATGATAGAAAAACGCCTATACTGTTACGGTAAGGCATCTTTTCTTCTGGTTATAAACTACAGGTTCATTGGGTGGGAACTTTGGTCTCTTCCTCGGAGCCAGTCTCTTGACTATCGTTCAATTCCTCGAATACCTGGTCGATGAGTGTATGTATACCTTTTCCAAGAAAAAGAAAGTTGAACCGGATGACGAAGAAAGGCCGGCAGAGAACGGGGTCGCGATGAAGGTACAAGACGTAGACGAACCGGAGAAGAAAGACGACGCCTGGACGACTGAGTACAGTTAGGATATCGGCATTAATTTAGAACACTGGACCAAAACTGATTATTTTGACAAATCACCATAATTCTAGGGAGTCCAGCTGCACCAGAAGGCTTGGGAAACCCCTAAATAAAAGACTTATTTTCGTAATGAATATTGGGTATACCACAATACCAGTGATACATTCTACAACTGTACCCCGGAACTGTACCAAAGTCAGTGCAGTCCTAAATGTACAGTCCTTTGATCTGTATTTACAATATTTTGAAAACTTTGGTACATTTGTATTCATAGAGTTAAAAAACGACTTGTTTTCATAATGCACTTTGCGCACAGTAGTCTCAGGTGCTCAAAAACAGCGGCTGTTGGTTGGATGTCGATTACATTACAACACCAGTGATACATTCCCCAACTGTACCAAAGTCATTTCAGTCCCATACCGTCCTATGTTCTGTACTCACAATACTTTGAAAACTTTGGTACATCTAAATACGAATGGAGTTTCACGCGTCGTCTCCACGTGACGTTTAGTATTTCTTTTCGGAATGAGACACCGAAGAGAAATAGTCGTTCTCTCTCGGAATTGAAATACAACTTTTCTTGTACAAGGTGTAAGGAGATACACAGTGAATAAACGTAACGAATGTTAACCCGCAACAAGTCATATTCAAAGTGTATACAAGTATTGCGTATCTTTTGCGCGTCTCCTTTCTTAACCTGTTCACCAAGTTCTCTTTGAAAAGGTCCACACTCAACTTTGATGACAAGAAGGTTCACACCAAACTATGGTGTTGAAAGGCTCAACGATTTTGCTACTTCACATTTCATTGTTTGACCACGTGTATTTTTGGAACGAAATTTAAAAAAGTACCAATCTTGCCTTCAAAAAAGTGACTTCGTTCAATCGTTATCAGGAACACTAAATATTTGTAGTCATACAGATAAAATTCATTGTAAAGACCATTTTGGATATTTTTCACATAAAACTGCTTCAGACGCGTGCCTTTACGTTACGCAATTAATAAAACTTGTTTAAAATATCCATTATTGTTGGAAGTATTTCATTGCCACCAAGGTAGACCTAGCACAGGTGTCAGTACCCTTAGTTTTATGTTGAATGATAAAAAAAGTGAGATGTAAAAAAATTGTCAGTCAGCGAGGTCTTGTATGACGTCATGTATGATGTCATCAGTATTAATTTGCTGTAACAAAAGACATCCCTCATTTTATATTGTAGTTACGTGCGAAAACATTTCACTTTGCCTATAATTTGTATCTGAAAGCCCCACTAGCTGTATCTTTTTAGCATTATTTTTATGATTTTACTTTCAAGCTAAATAATTTTGTGAGAATGTACTAATTTAGGTGTGTGTATGCACTTATTATTAATTACCCGCTGGAACTGTGTATGCAATTTTGAACAAGATAAAGATTAAACTGCGATTAAATGTTTGCAGCCCCAAATGGAAAAGCAAAAACCGTGGATACAGTGCATATTTGCACTGAAATCTTCACATAAACTGCACAGAGTAGTCTTAAGTAATGCTATAGGGGTGAATGTTTTCAATTGTCACATTGTATGTTCTGTTTCCTTTGTAATATTACCAAGTTTTGAAAATAGCGGGAAATCAAAATGATACTTAAGATTTGAATTTATTTGTCAAATTTTTCACAAAGGAATGGTTTCCCAATGCAGTAAAAGCCCATACCCCAACCGGGAGAGAATAGGAATATATTTTGAGGTCAACAAATTGTAAACGTTACAACGAGTGGGGCTTTAACTTCGCATTCGCGAGGATTGTAAAAAATCCCAGTAAAACCATCATGTTGCTGTATGAAATGGGAAACAAGGCTTAGTCAGCGGTGCAGGTTAGCCGTGCTCACTGACATTTGATATTGTTTCCTAACTAAACTTGGTGAGCTATAATATTTAAATGCTGTTGTTGCCATGGGACCTTGGATATTTTACAAACATTCCTAGTTGTACTAAACGTGAAAAATTCTGCGATGGTGGTTTTCGTCGCAGAGATCGGTAAACAGAAGCACGGCCGACTTTAGTGAATGAGACTACGAAAGCAACCAATAATTGAAACATTGTTTTCAAGACTATTATGTTTCATAGAAATGAAATTATTATACACGCACTGTCAAAATTTACTTCGTGTTTCAGCAATTTTATACAGGCTTTTGAATTTTGTTTCAGGTTTTTGTTTGCATTTGTCAGCAATAGTTGCTAAGTGTATTTACAACAGCGTGTTGAAATTATGTGTACACAGCTTGTTGCCACTAACTGTATATCTGTGACCTTCATAATTAGCGTTGATAATCAAATTCAGGTCCAAACTTGAATTTAGTTTTCAACAATAGCAAACCACGTGCCGCAACGACAAGTTGCAGTGGTGAACGAAATACCAGGTATTTCGAAATACCATAGGAAGTATATACTCAGACTGCGGTTGATACGTGGTACAAAAATACCGGGAAAATTGTCAAAACTTAAAGGTACTGTGGAGGTAGCTTTTGCTCACAAAAACACTGATGAAATATCAAAATTTTACTCCAGCAATGGTATGTGGGTCATCAAATTTTCACCATCATGTAAACGGGGTTAATAAATTTTTTGAGTGGGTAGGGGTTCTCTTATTTGACGGAGGCACATGAAGTATTTGCCGTCCCATCCAGGCCTACGATAACTGAATGCTGCCCTAAGTTAAGGTATCTCCGTACTCTCGAAAAAATAAAACACAACTAACTCTGTAAACTGATGGTGTGACTCGAAAGCTTTTATTAATTAAACCTCTCCATCTATGGCGACATCAGAGAGACAAAACGACCATACAAATTTGTTTTGTATTGCAAATTTCAGAAACTTTCACATTGGTTCTTTGTCAGTGTACATCAAGTTCCGACAAGTTTTGACATTTATTTTCTTTTCATTTCATAGATGGCGGAATTACACCACAATTATCTAGTTTACTTGGTTTTTGCAAGCATTATTCTAGATGTAAATATTTTGGATAGTGACTGCCACCTTTGTTGGGTTATATACGGTAAATTATCCTGCCACCTCTATAAATGTAGACGAAAGTTGTAGATTTGCACCAATCTCTGGTGACAGATTCCTGATACCAGTATACTCATTCGAACGTCTAAGCAATGCAGTTCTACACGGTGTTTGTGGCGTTGGTGTGTCTTGCTGCTCTCACTGCAGAGGCCAAGCCGGCAAAGGATGAGAAGAGTGGCGAGAAACAGGTAATACACGTGCATCACCATAACTCTGCGACTATTGCACGCTGATTTCACTCACTCGAATTAGCAGCTGGATTAACAAACGAAGGGAAGATATCAGTGAAATGTCAATTGTTTGGTAAGATTATCTGTATCAAGCCTAATCCAGAAGGCACCAAAATTAAAAGATATGTTTAAAACCTTACGTCTCTTACAAAAATGATGTGGCGAGCGATGCCTTTTTATTTCATTCTTTGAGCTCACAAGATTCACCTACTGACACGAAAACAACGTTTATACGCAGCGGTAATTTCTGCCACAAAGCAAAATAATGTGTGTAAGTTCAGTCTCCGACATTATGCGCTAAGCTTACATATTCAGCTGTACGCAGAGTACTGCATGTTTTCACTGATCGGCGATCGAAAAACAACAAAAAACAAGCAAAAACAAAACAAAAACAAAAAACAAAACAAAAAACTTGGATAGAAGGCTACTTTTTAGTTAATGTTTTATTGGTTCATTTCAATGTAACGCAGCTTCTACCGTAGACAAATGTTGTGAACTTCGAGAACACTTTACTTTAATGAGTAAACCACAAGGGACCCAGACCGACTCTCCTGAAGAGAGTGTACGTTGGAGAAGAGTTTCATTGGGTCAAATAATGATAGCGTCCTTGTAGTGTTTCTTGGGACATCTACATAACGTTCGAAAGAGTAACAAGACAATTATTATGTTAGTTGAATTTATTAGTTAAAAACAACAACAAAACAACAACAACAACAACAACAACAACAACAACAACAACATTACTAGGTCCCCTGTGAATAAAAATGCAAATAAGGGCGCGTCGATGTCTGTCTGGACGCAAACTCGTTAATCTAACATGACAAGAGATGGATGGGAGTTTCAAAGCCGATTATTATGTATAGCATCCTTTGAACTCAGTTGATAATTTATTTAACGTTTTATCTGTAGCGAAAGCGTTTTGAAATTCCTGACAAGTTCACGAAGCCCGAGCAGAAGAAGCAATCCTCCTTTTGGACGACCGAAGGTTATGACCTGTACGATCCCTACACCTACCTCGGGGATGACATCATATCTAGAATCATCATTGACCTTGAAACTGAACTCGGAACTCAACGTAAGTAAACTGAAATGTTACTTTAGTGCTGTCGGGGCAAGATTGCATCGGAATATTGCATGTCTGATACCACCAGCATCTAGTGAGCGTACATTTGTCAATCCAATGCTCAATCGTATCGCGTCTGAAACTTGGAGCGTATTTCCCTGAAAATATGTAGTGTTCACTAGAGAATGAATCAATATGGCAACCAGAGGTGTGTTTTCACGTGAAAATAGGGTACGTTAGTGTATTTTGAAGAATAACAAATTGGAGGGGTAAATAATAACTGTTAGTATCTGCCCTCCTGTTACAATATTTAAAAAAACTTACCCAGGAGTTCTCCTCTCGAAGTCACCCCTTACCCTCTTCCTGACGAAAACCCTTTCTTTGCCCTCTTCCAACTAATAAGCCCCCACTGTTATCTCTTTGCCTCACGCTTTTCCCTTCACTTCGAAAACGACAGAATCGTACTTACAGGAGTTCCCCACCGGTAATATACAGGACTAATCCCCCACCCGGCTACAACTTTTTGCACGAATATGGCTTGTTTGCTGTCCCTATGAGATATATTGTCTGTGAGTGAACTCACTCACTGTTGCATGTTCCTGACAATCAAAGTTTGTCTCAGAACCAAATACTGAAATAGTACGAAAGTGTTGTTGCATTATAATTCAGAATTCAAATCAGAGTAAACTTGTTAATCAAACGACAACTGTAAAGTTTTCACAGTCGTTCATTTTACTAATAATTATCTCATTTGTCTTTTTGCCAGTTTGCATGAACTTCTCGTCAGATTTTCCGTTGGGCTACCAGTGTGGAGACTTCTGCATGTCAGCCGAATTGATCTGTGATTCAGTGTATGACTGTCTCTTCTATTTCAACGATGAATCTGAGGTGGCCTGTCAAGCCAGGCGAGATGTCGAATCAATATTTGAATGTGAGTATTCTCGATTTAAATGCTCTTTATTCTGTCTCATTCTCGAGAGTTTGTATCGGACAACGGGCAACAGGACAGCTCACTCTCTCTTTGAATCTATTTTTGTCGTAAATTCATAGCGCTAAAGAAGCAACCTATAACATTCTGAACAGAGTACCTATGTCACATTTACCTATCACCAATTCAGTCATGGACGTCGTCTTTACATAATCACACACGTTTTGGAACTAATTTAGGATAATTGGATGGTGCAGTAATGTCTTCAAAATCTGCAAATGTAAGCTAATCTGTTTTTTTCTTTTTACGTTACACACTTGTTTTTATGAGTAATTTGTAATATTGAGACATTCAGCTATAGGGCACCGAACATTTTTGAGAAATTTGAAAGATATGAAGATCCAATTATCCCAAAATAGTTCCAATCGTGTTTTCATCACTTGATTAATTTGCAACTAATCATAGTTCTCTTTCCTCTTTTGTTGCTGTACATTTTTGGTTTGCCGTGAAATTCAATAAAATTTTCGTTCCTGTTTAAAAAAGAATACATGGAAATCAAAACAGAATTTGGAGAGACTACTGGCCCATCGATGCTTGCACACAGGAATAATCAGAACAATGAAACAACGCGAGTGTTCCTTAATCCAACTTTCCGATCGCTCACACTGGAATGTGACGAGGATAAGACTTAGATTTTACTTGCATTGAAATATTTTCATATTTTGTTCCAGTTTGTGAGGCGATTAACGAAGATTGTTACCGTGAGTAGAAAATGTTTCCTTTCCTTTGGTGATACAGCCTTCGACTATTCCATAGTCTTGATAGCTTTACAATGAACTTATGAGGGTTGTGCGAACACTGGTGATATTTTAAAGACTGTCTTCTATAGACATGGTGTGCTAATTTCTCTGTCCATTTGCCGATATTTCCAATGACTTAAACTTTATCAGAAGGAAGCGAGGCCTATTCTTTGTCTCCATCGGATTGTGCCGTGGATAAGCGGGAATGGTGTTGATCAATCAAATCGCATTTGGGTAATTAATATGTTAAAGCTTTAAGGGATCTCACTTAGTGACCCGGAAACTTGTGCTTCACTAAATTCTGTTGTGTATTCACTCTTTGTACAGAAGACGACTATGCTTACGACTGCATCACTAGTTACGATGATTACAGTGGCAGTTCCTACTATTCACCAATCTATTGGTATCAAATCTGTGATGGCTATCCAGACTGTGCTGACGGAAGTGATGAATATGGCTGCGGTAAATTTGTATTCTTGTTATACTTCATTTGAATTATATATAGACAACCCCTTACCGCAAAGCTGAACGATACTTTGCCCACGCTGAACAATTTACAAATGTTATCTTAGGGGTGTCATTTCATCAACATTTATTCACGAGATGACAGAGCTAAGCATTGTTCAGGTTCGCCAAAGGTAGAGACATGTGTAGATAGCTAGATTTACGGGGAAATGACAGACAGGTAGAACGGAAGAAAGATAGATAGATACACTGTCATGTACGCATTTACCTACGAGCATACTAGTATATACATACATACATACATACATACATACATACATACATACATCCATCCATCCATCCATCCATCCATCCATCCATCCATCCATCCATCCATCCATCCATCCATCCATCCACACACACACACACACACACACACACACACACACACACACACACACACACACACACACACACACACACACACACACACACATACATACATACATACATACATACATACATACACACACACATACATACATACATACATACATACATACATACATACATACACAACACACGTACACTGATAAACGTTAAAGCTGATCGTATTCATGGGTAGCTAGCACTAGACCGTACATAAGCGACAGTACTTGTGTACTACATTCTCCAGCTTAATGATTTGGTTGCCTTGTTGCGACAAAAGTTTTTTTTTCATGCTTGGCAACACACCATCACATCACAAACAGCCCTTTCAGCAACCGCGTGACGTTTAAGAGATTTCGCTGTCAAAGCAAAGAAAGTATTTTAAGACTATTTCGAAAGGATGTTATTAAGGCGCTTTTCAGAAAATTGCCAACACTGATTGCGAGTCCGACTAGTTTCCATCGTTGTGGGAAATGCTTCAGAGTGCAATCACTGTTCATGTGACTGATGCATTATTTTCAGGAAACGACTGCCCGTGTTATATGAGTGATGCAAGCAATGTTCCATGTGAGCATTACTGTGATGGCATGGATGATTGCCCGAATGGAGAAGACGAAGATGGATGTGAGTAAATATTAATGCATAGTGTTCAAAAAGTATTACCAAATAAAATGAGACTCAATCCGTAACTCTGGGGTACTTGGAGATAAGAAGACCCCCATGATGGGACAGAGGACAGATCTATACTTACCTTACTTTCCATTAGGCTAAATTAGGCTGTTTTTTGTTCAATCATTCCAATGACCGTCATATATCATTAAAATGAAGTGTTTTGAAGCAAGCGTGAAGACAACATAATAATTAAATAAATAAACAAATAAATAATAAACAAATGAATAAATAAATACAATGAAAGTTACGTGAGTGCACCGGAATTCTACATTGTAAAGTATGCTTTTAAGAAAAATTTCGAAAACGTCTTGAAAGTTTCATGTGTTTGTCAACCTGTTGAGCTTTTCGTAAGTTTACTATTTTCACTCTATTTGATTGTGTCTCCAATTTCCAAACGTGAATACCTTGCGTGAGAGTCTTTTCCAAATCATATTCTATATGTTTATTGCTATGTGTGACACCAGTCATATTTCAAAGTTTTAATCTCAAACTGAGAAGTGTTTCACTTTTAAACTTTGTGTAGGCGGTTCCTCTTGTACCATCGGCTGCTTTGTATATGAGTATGACAGCTATGGTAGTAATTACGAAGTGTGGGGCGAGATACCGTGCGAGTGGGAGTGCGACGGTGCCTGGGACTGCGTCTACGGCGAGGATGAAGCTGAATATATGTGCGGTAAGTAGTACTTGATTTGTGGTATAAACAGTTCAAATATAGAAACCGAATAGCGCCGCTATTATTGGTTGTGAAGTAACGAGGAAATAAACAGATATTTAACTCACAAGGATAAGAGGAAATAATTGTTGTTGAATGGGCGATGACGATTTTTTTAGATATTGTATATGTAACTGCGTTCAAAGGTCGTATGGGATCAACACGAAGAACATTGTTTCCAAGTATCATTTGCCATTGATGAAAGCTAAAACACGTTCGCCATAATTTACAACGTAATATTAAAATATTTCAGCTATGTTTACGCAATGCATATAGGTATGGCACATAAAACTTCGTTGTTTGTAAGCAATGCAGTCACACAGACGGAGTTCCAACTATACCCCCTTCACTTGAAATAAAGCTCACAGGCCTTCCCGTATTTCGTTTCAATGTAAGACATGGCATGTTTTATGGCCAATTGCGAGGGCACTTCACCGTCAATTTCTGAACTAACGTTTCTTGTTTTAAGGTTGATCGAGTCACCGGCTACGTCATCGAACATGAAAAAATGGAAAACGCTATACGAGTTGCTACCAGAGCTGCTTGAAAACAAAAAAATACAGAAAAACTATTTGGAAAGCAACAACGCAACAAAAGAAACTCCCAAAAATACAACAACCAGTGACGATAGTTGCAAATTTATTTTACTCAGAAAATAAAATTTCAAATTGTAAAAACTGATATAGTTCATAGCCCCTTCTAGATTGTTCTATCACCAGAATTGCACAAAGGACACTTGTTCTGTCCCGAAGTAAATATTGTCGTTCAAGTTTAAAATTGATAGAGATTTAATTATAGGGATGTGGGTACGGGTCCGCAAACATGCTTGTGACCCCATATGTGAAGTTTAATATTTCAGCCCGATAGTATATTGTAAATTTTGGTGGACAAGCAGTATGATATATTTGACAAAATATTGTTATTTAAAGAATCGGATATGACATTTAATTAATGCGACTGTCACTTGTCCATGGAAAAGACATAAAAAGGCATAAACTGTGATAATTCAAATTTCAAATCAAATATTTGAATGAATATACTTTCCAAACCTTTAACATATCATTGAATATGACCCAAATGCAGGCAAAATGTGTATAACCATCAGAGAACTTAATTTTAAAATAGATACATGTGTAAGGTCACATTTTATTGAATATATAGAAATTCTGTTTTCTTCACGTGAAAATAAATGAAGTTCAACCCCTTCTTGCACAAAGACTTATCTGATGACATGTGCATGTTTTGCATTCATTATAATTTGAAATGTTTATCTTCAATTCAGAGAAAAGAAAAGAAAAAAAAACCCCATCGCTTGCGAAGGCAATGCCTCGCGACCGAGCCCCCTTAAAATCGAAACAACTCAGTTCAGTTAACTTAGCCTACTTAATTCATACTCAGATTATTTTAATGATAACATTTTGCATCAAACCTGGTAAAGTTGCTGTTCTGATTTCGTTCACCAGGTCCACAATACTTCACATGTCCGGTGGGCGACATCGAGTACGGGGTATTCTGCACGGAATATCCCACCAGTTTCATCTGTGATGGCTATGACGACTGTTTCGATGGCTCAGACGAAGAGTACTGTGGTGACGATTACGGTGAGTGTAACAGAAAAGTAGCAATGTCCACTCTGGTTTGGATTTTATAAAACTGTGAAGTCAAGAACGAGTCTGCATGTAGCAGTGGCAAGCAGTAAACTTACCAAGGGAAAGATTTAGGCTTTGAACCCTTTCAGGCCTGACTTTCAGGTAAATCACCAAAGCTACACGTAGGGATGTAGGCCTCAAAGGATTAAAATGGCAGGCTGTTATCGGCTTTATCTCCTAGCAACGTGACTAAACTGCGCATAACTTTCAAATGCGAACAAAAGACTAAAATCAAATAACAGTCAATGTCAACAACCACTAATGCGAGGATCAGGGATTGGGGACTGCCTCTTTAATACACGTTTACACTGATCTCGAAACGAGTAGAGGGTTTCAGGGACGATCGAAAAATCGTTGGACTCTGTGTGTTAATTATTACGGCAGGCATGGAACCAGATATCGGAAAAGAGAGTTATGGAGGAATGTACCATTCACTAAAGCGGATTTGCACTCTGTCAATATTCAACCATCAAAATTTACACAGATATCGCCTCTTGTATATTTGTGATGGTATGTTGGTTCTCTCCACGCAAGCCGTGATAAAAACAGGAAAAGTATAGCATGGGAGCCACAAAGCATGTACGTCAATGCTTTGATCTACGTTTACTTTTATGAAGAAAAACTGTTCAAACGTTGTGTGGGAAATGATCATAAATTATTTGTTGATATTTTCCTCAGTTTATTTGGCCACTAACAACACCGGAATTGGGAGAATAACCGTTTTTCGTTATGCAATGTGGGTACTTTTAACATTTCACATTGATCTCGGCAGATAGATAAATGAGCAAGAGTTTTGTCATCTTCGTCTTACCGTCATTGCTCGATAAATTTCACATGAAAGAAGATGAGTGTTTTCAATTTTGGGAATTTTTTGCGGCCGTGGTTACTGGAAAAAGGATAGAACATGCATGACAGCCAATAACGTTTGCAAAAAAAGTATTAGTAAAACGGATATTTTGTTATGGTAGTTCACGCCTAAAAAACTCTCGCTCGATCTTTCCTCTACGAAGCTTGCAATCACCCTCTTCTCAAATCAAGAATAATAATTAGAGGTCATTGTGTAAAATTTGGTGATACAGAAACACTTGGCATCCAAAATTGCCGCCTTTCCTGTTTCACCTCTATGAAAAAATGAGTCCGTGAAAAGTTTATTCACTCCATGAGCTTCAAAATGAGTCCCAACAAATGGTACACCAAAAGTATGATAAAAGTTTGAAGGTCCGAATATCAGTACCAGAGGTACGTTTTACTGTAATAATATCATACAGGGCTCAGATCTTGGTGTCTCGCCCGTGTATTGATTGATGATTAGTAATAGTAAAGGATAAAATAGAATTAATTGTTACTTGCTATATACGTTTGTACAACCACTATGCCCAGTTTACCCTCTAATTACAACAGTTCACACACGTACACGATGTCAGACCCTGCAGGTACAGACTTTATGTTTAATGTGTAAAAATGTTGGATATAAATTGACAATTTTACCATGATAACAACCTATTGTGTTTAACAAGGTTGCCATCATTATCGTTGCAATAGTAACTGCACTGCCCAACATACAATGGCAAGCTGAACACGAACGTTCCATCTTAAAACGGACAATTTTTGCATTTAGTTATTAACGCATAGGGCGCTTTTCTAAAATTCGATCCCAGCATTCTTCGCGTATGTCCTCGTTCATATACATGACGGATTTCCCTCTTTTTCTAATTTTTGGACGTGATAGTAACGATATTTTGTATCAGTGACAAGGTGGATAATGATACTTACTAGCTGATAAAAGAGATTTTTTATTAATGGCTTGTTATAAAACAATACTCTGCACGTTTCGTATTTGTATATTTAAGAGCACTCAAAAAAAAAAGAAAAAAAAGGCGGCGTCCATTTATTTAGCCGGATACACTTCCGGTTACTGGCAAAGTAAATCATGAACCTGCGCAGGCGTAGTCAGTAAGCTGCCGGCGCGACTACTCTTTAATTACATTTGATAGCTTAGGAAATCTCCAGGCATGGCACTATCTTGTCTTTTGACACCTAGAGCTTTAGTCAGGTGATAAACAGTGTTTTCTTGTTCATGGCTCTTCAATGTCTGCAGTGCTTTCGATAATAAATCTATGGAGTCCAATGGAACAAATGGGGGAACTAACTCTGAAGAAACATTTTCAATTAAATATTGTTGGAATAATTGAGTTAGGAGACTAATTTTCTGTTTCGTTGATAATTTTGTGAAGCCAACAAGTGTATTATTGAAGTACTCCCCACGACTCTGTGTAGGATTGGTAAATTTAATTGGACTGAAGGCAGCCATTGGTGATGATGGAAAGGGACTCGCAGATGCCTTTTTTGGTGTTGAGGTTGGTTGCAGCCATGTATTCATAACGGCACTGAAGTCGTCCATGTAGGAAATGTTAAAATGATTTTCAGCATCGTCAATGGTCTTAAATCTTCCTTGCAGGGTTTTACTCACACGTGTCCTACATGCATTCCCTAAAACATAAAAAAAAAATTTACAGAAAAAAATTCTATGTATGTCATGCAAGATAATTAACCATTCATTCTGTTAAAAAACATGTCACTCATTTTTTTCTCAATTCCCCCACAAGAACACATTTCTACTTGTAAGGTACACATAAAATGTACCTGGAAGTCAACTACAAAACACACTAGTTTCAAGCAACATGTATATAATCCATATTTACTGCAATAGATCCACTATTTTACCTTCACGCCTGTGTTCCCCGGTTTTTTCACTGACAGCAGCAGCACAACAACTCCAAAATTCTGTGTTATGCATACTGGGCCATTGTGAAGAACCATGTTCACTACTGTAATACAGTGCCACATAGTCGACAAGGGCAGCATCCTCCTGGAAAGTCCAAGGTCGTCGTTTTGCACTAACTGGATTTGGAGGGGCCTAGAGAATTATAGTTATAGAGAGAAGCAATAAATTCATCCATTAATTAACTGATTAATTAAACAACTGGCATTCCAAAACAACAACAAAGCAAGCTGTGACTAAGACTTGAGTCCATCCTCTTCAATTATTTACAGTACTTTGTACAGTGTCATACAGTATCATACTTACAAAATCTTGGTGAAAGAGAGATCTACGCCTGGTGGATTGACGTTCATGTTCAGTAATTCTTTGTTTCTTCAGATGTCTCGGTGTTGGGTCCTGGTCTCGTGGATGAATGTTGCTATGTACGAAAAAAATGTACATGAAGTCAATATGTAATAGGAGAATCAAACCTATATTTACTCACAGACAAAGTCCGTGATTTAATGAACATGACATTAGAAATACGAATATAAATTGACCATGGACGTGTACGTGAGCTCTCATAACAGGAAATTTTGTGAGTCAGACTTTCCTTGTGCTGTGTTTGCCTATGGAGGTAAGAAAAGACTAACCTCCATGGTTTGCCCTATGCAGCTGTTGGCCCATAGCTGTGGTGTTTTCAGACGGGTTTTTACCTTTTTTGGGGGGCAGTGATTTTGACTTTCACGACTTTTTAAACCGCACCACAGCTATGAGAAATGTCGTGATGGGGTTTTATGATCAAGGTTCTTGTCTGACTTATACACAGAACTGCGAACGACACCAGTTCATGCTGAGAACAAGCTTTATTACTGAACACGCCATGAGATAAAAAAGGCGCCAACCGGAACACAACTGTAGCATTACATATAAAGGCGCCAAAGCGCAATGCACCGAATGTAATAGAACACCAAAGGATAAACATTTTTTTTGGCGGGAGATTATAGTCCACAGTCATTGGATGAAAGTTACCAAAGAGTCTGATTGGTAGAAAGATACACATAGGCTCTGCTTAGTCCTTTAATAATGTTCAAATGATGTGTCATTTGTTCTCCGACATTCTCCCGGCGACGAAAGATAATCTTGAACACTTTCAATATGAATTATCAATAATGATTCGTTTGAACAAAAACTTAGAAATTTCAAAGAGTTAATTGACTCAACAGTTACAACAATTTATGAAAGTTCGGATATTCTCATCCTGGCTGCAATGGCTGCATCTCTGGACGGTCTGCCCGACTCTGGCGGGTCATTGGTTTTCTCAGTAGAAATTTCTTGCCGATGGATGTCTTCCCGCTCGTTCACATCTTTGTCTTCAGATGATGATAATTCTTGAGAGGCTACCTCAAGGGGGTATAACTTGTGTATAGGGCGGTTGGTGTGTCCCCTGGCGGTGGAGATTTCAGCTGATCGCACCAACTTGTCACGTCCATAAACAAGTCTCTTCACAGTCCCGAGCTGCCATTTCATCCTACGATCGATATCACTATGGATCAGTACCACATCTCCCACTTTAATTACATTGTGCTTGTTTCCGGAACCGGAGTGACGTTCTCTCAAAGCTGTCAAATACTCGGTTGACCACCGCTTCCAGAACTGTTGTTGGAGATTTGACAAATGTGCGTAACGTCTGTTAACATCATTGTGGTTTCCAAAAGTCGGGTCTTCGATTTCTTCATCGGAGACTGTGATGTATGGTAGTGAGGTCAAGCTTCTACCATGTAACAGGTGATTTGGGGTCAGGCTAACGTCATCATCCGCACTGGATGAAACGAAGGTGAGTGGGCGATCATTTAATACAGTCTCAATTTCGGTGACGACGGTAGCAAGCTCATCATACGTGATGAATGATCGACCGAGAACCTTTTTAATCGCATTCTTCGTGAGACTTATGAGCCGCTCCCAAAAGCCGCCAACCACGGCGCACGTTTGGGTATGAAAGTCCATTTCACTCGCTGAGATGAGAGATAATCTCGAACATCAGGCGTGTCGAGCAAGGAGCGTATCTCCTCGGCTCCAGAGATGTACGTCGAGGCGTTGTCGGATAACATTCGGCTAGGCAGGGATCGTCTTGCAGCAAAACGGCGAAACGCGAGTAGAAATGTTTTAGTCGTCAAATCCGGTACCAATTCCAAGTGTATGGCCCGTGTAACCGCACAGGTAAACAGGCACACGTATGCCTTGTTTTGTTTACCATCAATAGCTTTGGTGAGGAGAGCCCCCGTGAAGTCGACCCCCGTCACACTGAATGGAGGGGTGATGTTCACGCGATATGCAGGCAGCGGAGCTTGGACTGGGTTAGTGTACGGCTTTCCTTCAACTTTCAGACAGGTAACACAGTTGTGAAGAATCTTGCTAACGATACGTCGTATTTTCGGTATCCAGTACTGTTGACGAATTTGTGTTACAGTCGACTGGACTCCTCCATGGAATACGCGTTCGTGTGCTTTCAGAACGACCAGTTTAGTGAATTCATGGTGAGGAGGCAGCAACGCTGGAAATTTCGTGACATAGTCCAATGCTGCATTGTGTACACGGCTGCCACATCGAAGTGTGCCCTCGTTATCGAGAAATAGGTTGAGTTGTTGAACCAACGGTCCGAACCTCTTCACATTCATCCTCATGGAATGAATAGTGTCTGTATATATCTCAGATTGTACATCTTTAATCCAGATCTGTTCAGCATGTCGTATCTCGTCCGGTGAGACTGCTCCTGACGGCGTGTCTCTCTTTCGCTGCAGTCGAGATTTGAAACGAAATACATACGAAGTAACGCGGAATAGTTTGTCTAACGAGCTGAAACGAGTAATGTCCACCGCGTATTGTATGCCAACGTAAACTGCGGGGTCGATTTCCGTGTTTGATGAGCCGATGTTCTCAGTGGATCGGCGAGAAAGATCCTCAACGTGTTGCAATTTATCGGCAACCTCAGCATAGATTTGTGTGTGAGGCTCGATCATGAAGTCGTCCGTTGTAGCGATATGGTGCACTGCGCTATCAAACAGTTCACAGATTGGCCAGTCTCCATTTTCTTTCAACCAAGTAGGGCCGTTCCACCATAGAGTAGATTGGCTAGTTGATCAGAAGTAATGCCTCGAGTTAACAAATCAGCTGGGTTGTCAGCGGAGGGGCAATATTTGTAGATGTGACGAAAACCATTGATCTCTCTGACGCGATTGCTTACGAAGATCGGCAGCTTCTTGACACTGTTGATCCAATACAACGCAATTTGACTGTCTGACCAGAGATACCGCTGCGTAATGTTTACCTTGCCGGAGAGAGCATTTATTACGAATTTGCTGAGTCGAGTGCCAATTAGGGCGGCCATCAGTTCCAACCGAGGCAGAGACAAATCGGACGTTGGGGCGACGCGTGCCTTGGCCATAACGATAGAAGTTTCACTTGAACTGCGGAGATAAACTACAGCTCCGTAGGCGGTAGTGCTGGCGTCAGCGAAAACATGAACTTCGCAGTCGTCGTTATCTTGATTCCCTGAGAAGTATTGGCGGTTTATTGTCGTCTTGCGTGTAGCATTCAAGTCCGCTGCGATCTGTATCCATTGAGAGTTCAATTCAGCATCGAGCGGTTCGTCCCAAGGGAGCCCGCGTTTCCATAGTGACTGTACAAAGAGTTTAGCTCTGATGTGAACTGGAGCTACGAAGCCCAGTGGGTCGTACAGTGTAGCCGAGGAACTGAGAACATCTCGTTTCGTTATCAATTCATTTGGAATAGGCTCGCTATTATTTTCTGAGTAGGTCATCGTGTCGCTTTCTGGTTCCCAACGCAGGCCGAGTACTGGTACATCACGAGAGGGTTCGTAGATATCGTCCTGTTTTGCGAGTTCACATAGTCGTTCACTGTTGGACGTCCATGAGCGTAGCTTGAACCCACACGAATGCATGAGGTGGTTTGCGTCGTTGTAATATGACACGGCCTTTTCATCAGACTTGGCACCGTCTATCACATTGTCAACATAAATATTATGTTTGAGGTCATCAGCAGTCGGTATGGAGGCATTACTTTCCAAGTGAGTCTTGATTACAGCGTTGAGCATGAATGGGGAACAAGCCGCCCCAAACAGAACAGACTTGAATTGATAAACATCAAATGGACTTTCGGGATCACGAATGTCCGATAACCAAAGAAATTTGGTGTATTGACGCTCGTCTTCCTCTAGACGTATGTTTAAGAATGCCTTTTCAATGTCACTGACGAAAGCGATTCGGTTAGCGCGAAATCGTAGCAAAATGGCAGGTAAATCATTGATTAATGACGGCCCAGTTTGAAGACAGTCGTTTAGACTTGCCGAGTCAGCATTTTGTTTGCTACTGCAGTCGTATACAATACGTATCGGAGTGGTAACTGAGTCCTTCTTGACAGCTCGATGCGGCAAATAATGTCCTTCAGTTTTGTTGTCATCTTGAATCTTCTCGACGAAGTCTCGGCGCAGTTGATCGGTGATGATATCGTCATATCTCTTCGTTAAGTCAGGGGCCAAACGGCGAACCATAGCGCGCGTGCGATTTTCAGTTGCCGCATAGTTTGAAGGCAGTGGCGGATGATCAGTTTTCCATGGTAAACGGGCAATGTATTTACCATTTTCAACACGTAGATGAGTGTCCCGATATGTTTCGAAGTCGGTATTTTCATCATTTTGCGAGTCTGCCTTCACTCCGATGAGCTCTAAATTCCACCAGTTTCGTATGTCATCGTCGGTGTGTGTTTCTACGTTCACGTGATGAATATTAATGTCAGAGTCCAATTTCCCACGCTTTCCAGTAGGACCGGACAACAAGTAGCCGAACTTAGATGATATTGCAGTTGGACCTGCCCCGCGCACGATATGGTTTCCAACAAAGTTCCAATATTGATCAGCTCCGATGAGCACATCAATTTCCATAGTTTTAACATTGGAAACAGGGTGGGCAAGCTTTAATCCCCGTAGATGGTCTGAGTTGAGTATTTCTGCTGACACGTGGTTGAATAGGTTGGACGAAATCTCGGGAATTATCAGGGCGTTAACAGTACTGGTATGCCCATTCTGTTCGTGCAAAGTTACCATTGCACTTTTCATGGAATGAATTTGTTTCGAATTGTCCCCGAATGTTGACAGGCTCACGTTCTCATGAGTGTCCGATTTCAAGTTGAGTTTGTCAGCAAATCGCTGCGTGATAAAAGTTCTGTTGGACCCATCGTCGAACAGCACGGTAGCGTTGATAGGTTTCCTATCGCCGACCGACATAGGAATGACTGCCGTCTTGAGGAGAACCGATCCGTTGGGTGTAGATTTCCCCTTTGTGTCGTCTGTCTTCGCCAATGCCACATGAACTTCAGAAGTTCCCTTTTTCTCAGACGTTGTAGCTGATTTGGTGTCATGAAGGGTAGAGTGATGTTTACGCTTGCAGATCTTGCAAGTGTAACGAGACTTGCAATCGCTCACGCGATGCTTTCCAAGGCAATTGTAACAGAGACGATCGCGTTTGACAATGTCTAAGCGACGTTTCGGGTCGGTGACAACTTGGCAATCAGTTGAGTAGTGATTTCCCTTACAAAACACGCATGTTTTGATTCTCAAAGGCTTTGTTGTGCGCGTAGATGCGGCCCTAGTATGAAATGAAGCGGTCATATTAGGCTGTGTTGCTGTGTCCGCAACCGATAACTCATCGAGTGGAACTCCGGCTTGAATGGCGTCGATTTCCCGTAGGATGGCTTTGCGCAACTCTGGTAAAGTCCAAGCCTTGTTTCCGTGATCTCTTGCAATCTGTTTCCGAATATTGTTAGGTAGTTTATCTCGAATCATGGGAATGAGAAGTTCTCCATAAGCGTTCTCTTCTTTGCCAAGTGATTGTAAACCGCGAATATGACTTTCTAATGTGTCATAAAACAATCTCAGACTGTTAATGTCACTCGTAGGTTGAGGAATCTGCCACAGTGCAGTCATGTGCGCATCGATGATCAAATGATTCTGTCCGTAGCGTTCGATGAGTAGCTCTAAAGCATGGTCGTAGTTGGAGTTTGTCAAGGCGAGACCGCTAATCGTACGGGCAGCTTCATCAGTTAAAACGCTGCGTAAGTATGTGAACTTTTGAATGTTCTCGAGGTTCTTATCATTATGGATGGACGATTTGAAAGTGTCGTAGAAACTCACCCACTCGAGTACGTTTCCTGAGAAAGTTTTCAGCTGTAGTTTCGGTAATGCGACCGTTTTCTTCGATGTGTCTTGAGTAGCGGTGTCGGAGTTCGCCGATGGGCCAGTCGCATTGTTCGGTTTGTTGTTTTTGATGAAATCAGTGATCTTGTCGTTTCTCTCGAATATCTCGGACATGTAGTCGCCGGATTCTTGGCTCGCAGCATCGTAGCTTGCTTCATCCGTATTATCTAAGATATCTTCTTCGATCTTAGTTAAAGATTCGTATTTCTGAGTCAGTTGAGTGTTCAATGCTGTGAGTATCCTGTAAGCTTCAGTCTTGTTCTCAGCTGCAGCGAACGTTGATGTGAGTTGTTCTGCACGGTTGAACAGCCTCGTCATTTGGGCACGTTGTCCCCTGCGCTTGAGTTTCAACTTGGCCAATTTCGTTGCCAGTTGCTCGGCTTGAGTTGGTTGCTGCTCCTCGTCAGACATCCTAATCCTGGTCTCGGCACCAAAAAATGTCGTGATGGGGTTTTATGATCAAGGTTCTTGTCTGACTTATACACAGAACTGCGAACGACACCAGTTCATGCTGAGAACACAAGCTTTATTACTGAACACGCCATGAGATAAAAAGGCGCCAACCGGAACACAACTGTAGCAATTACATATAAAGGCGCCAAAGCGCATGCACCGAATGTAATAGAACACCAAAGGATAAACATTTTTTTGGCGGGAGATTATAGTCCACAGTCATTGGATGAAAGTTACCAAAGAGTCTGATTGGTAGAAAGATAACACATAGGCTCTGCTTAGTCCTATTAATAATGTTCAAATGATGTGTCATTTGTTCTCCGACAATCTCAAGGAAAATCCCATAGGCGAGACTCCAAATCCGCCCGCATGTACCCTTTGCGCAAGTTTTGTCGACGATATTTCGAAAATTTCACGTTCAAATCACAATCTGCTGACACTAATCCATAGCCGGCTCTACTACCTCCATGCCACGATCAAAATTTCGCACAAAATTCACCGCGGCATCTTCGCACAGTTGCACTCGATTGTGAGTTACATAGGCGAAGCACAGGCCATACTACATAAGACACTGTCGACAGCCCGTCGACCACATAAACAAAACTCACTATAACACAAACATTTTAAACGCTAACGTTAACGATCATCGGATGGGGCGCTTAGGGGCGCTTTATTAATTTTACGTTGTTATAGACATGAAAAGCACTGTACTGTGTTCAGAAACGGTATCGCCCGCACCGTTTTAGTGCTAGCGGTGCATAAACACAGCTAATTAACTTTCTCTGTCGTCATGTAAATCACTATCATCGTAAGTCAGTAGGTCGATGTCAACCCGGTGTATAACGTTAATTTAATCGTTCCGAAGGGATGGAAAATGAGTCTTAACTAGCTTTTTAAGGTATCGTTTTTGAATATCAAGCATTGTCACTTGAACGATCAATTAACTAGCAAAAAACTGACGTTTCTCTTACCTTTCCCGCTGCCGAATTTCCGAGTCCGTGTATTCCGCTGTCATAATCTCCAAATTGGCGCACAGAATAGTAATATTTCACGCTCAAAATACATTAGCGTTCTGGGACGCGAGTGATCAAGCTGATGTTTCTTTGTTTGGACTCTAACAATGCTGGCGCCACGAAATACCAGCACAGTATCGACGACATGATCTCACTCATTTACACATTTACAAGAATTACCCAGTAACATATTTTCTCATGGAGGTATTCTGCGTACTACCCCCATGTTCTTTTGTGTTTCAACCAATCGTAATTTTGAGCCGTTGTTATCATTTTAATTTATTCATGGCGTGGTTTTGAAACCAAAAGAATTGTAGCAAGCCACGCACGGGCAAGTGATAATTTCTACTTTTGTAATCTTTTCTAATGTCGGTAAATCAAAGCATTTTCTTATTATATTCTTTATGGCGTCGGCATCCGACATAGCCAAGATATTGTATAAATGGACACACTAACTCAGAGGACAAAAAACAAGAACTGGAGGACCGATAACCACGGTCACTCTCCTGTGGAGTGACCGAGACAGGACATTCACTCAGAAACTAGAACTTTGACCGAAACTAGGAACTGGGACTCAGACAGACTCATGTATCAGCGGCTGGGCCGAGAGGCCTAGTCATGGTTCCGTATTCAATAAATAAGTTCCAGTTATACATCAGCACTCGTCGTCAGATCCAGCTTCTTTCCTTTATGTTACGACATGGTGGAGATACCAAACCCGGTGCGAAGACTGACTTTGGGTCGTCAGTCACCTCTCGTCGCCAAGCGAGAAGCTCTACGATCAATTCCCCGAAGCACGAAAGTCACCATTGCCAAGCCGACCACTTTGCCGACGAGCGAGTTCCCCGTGTGAGTAAATCATCTACGATCAGCTCTCAAGAAACTATGAACTTGAAGATTCACATCGAGCAATTCCCCGAAGAAGGACATCTTGAAGACGAAGAATCCACTCTTCCTGTGACGAGGAAACGGGCCACCCATAATCAACGATCAACAACAACCATGCAGTAATTCTATGATGCGATCAGTAAGTTTGAAATTTAGAATGATAGGTTTGTTTAAATGATTGTATTTTCGATTAATGTGAGGACTAGAATATGCTCTCTGATTTCTTTTTAAATTTTAAAAGGCTCGTTAATCGCATACCTACGTCAAAACAATACATAGCAAATCTTCGAGCCTACTACACACGCGGGATGGAATACTTAAATATTATAACGCAAATACAAGCGGGTTGGGAAATAAGGAAATTTTTGAGTACGATTCTTGGCTTTCGATTTTTCGATTATATTGCCATTTCGGAACCTGCGTTGTATGCAATCACTGTGAGAAAATTTTCAAACGACGAGATCGCTGAATAGATTACTGAAAGGAAATTAACCAACCTCGGTAACTCTACAAACCAAACAGTTTTGACAGAACAACGACCAATTGAAACGACTATACAAGCGCCAGAAAAAGAACTGAACTCAAGATACCTCAAGAATTAAAGATTAACTTACGGACAAAAACGTAAAGACATTTTCTAGGTGCGCTAAGAACAATTGACCATGAGAAGAAAGTGACTGACTAAAGAATCAGAACTCAACAAGAAAAAACAAACATTACAAATCCATTTTACTTGTATTTTTGTTATAACTGTAACTTTTCTTAAGTGTTTTATCAGCTGTTGAGTGACACATTGACATTTGCTATGATTTTATTGTGTGAGATCTCGTAGTGTGCGGGGTAACGGCCGGCTCCGTCATACTGCCTGATGTCACACCCTCAGAAGCAGAATTCTTTGATTCACGATTCAGTATGCTATTGCAATGTGAATTATATCTACATCATGTATTGTATATTTTTTCTTTATTTTTTAGTTACCGTTGTGTATTTTTACGTTGCCTCTCATTGTCACACTCGTGCTCTCAGTTATGCAAATTACCCTTTGTATGAAATTCAATTGTTTTACTTTCGCTGAATGCCCAAATCTGAAAACGTTCATTTTTTGCTTCTCTCAAAACTTTAAAAGTGTTTAGTCCAACAAAATATCATTTCATCACTTTAATCACACGTTTCCGTACGAATGAGGATTTATTTGAAAAGCCATTTTTGCAAAGATTTTTGGAACACCAATGCTTGGTCTCTATTTCCGTTTTACGCTAAGCCAGCGTGTTTTTCTTGTAAGATTTACAAACAGGCTTTATTTATTATAATGCTGATGGCAAACCAAGAGATGGTCACAAGAAGACGCACAAAGTCCGCCATCCAAATGCCTACACGCTCTTTACTATTATTCTTCGAGGCCAAACGAGTCCAATTATTACCCGCCAAAGACGCGAGGATTATTTTTAAGGTTAATAGCGATCATGCATTTTAAGATTATAAATCACAACGTGTTTTCAGACTTTCTTTTAAAGGGAACGGACGTATTATTTTGAAAATGAGGTCATTTTCTATTTCAAAATTGGCCCTGTCATAATCTTCCAAATTGGCGCACAGAATAGTAATATTTCACGCTCAAAATACATTAGCGTTCTGGGACGCGAGTGATCAAGCTGATGTTTCTTTGTTTGGACTCTAACAATGCTGGCGCCACGAAATACCAGCACAGTATCGACGACATGATCTCACTCATTTACACATTTACAAGAACTACCCAGTAACATATTTTTCTCATGGAGGTATTCTGCGTACTACCCCCATGTTCTATTGTGTTTCAACCAATCGTAATATTGAGCCGTTGTTATCATTTTAATTATTCATGGCGTGGGTTTGAAACAAAAGAATTGTAGCAAGCCACGCACGGGCAAGTGATAATTTCTACTTTTGTAATCTTTTCTAATGTCGGTAAATCAAAGCATTTTCTTATTATATTCTTTATGTGTCGGCATCCGACATAGCCAAGATATTGTATAAATGGACACACTAACTCAGAGGAAAAAAAACAAGAACTGGAGGACCGATAACCACGGTCACTCTCCTGTGGAGTGACCGAGACAGGACATTCACTCAGAAACTAGAACTTTGACCGAAACTAGGAACTGGGACTCAGACAGACTCATGTATCAGCGGCTGGGCCGATAGGCCCAGTCATGGTTCCGTATTCAATAAATAAGTTCCAGTTATACATCGACACCGTCGTCAGATCCAGCTTCTTTCCTTTATGTTATCGACATGGAATATACTTCTACTAATGTAATTTCTGTCTTCTCAAAGCTACACGAGAAGAGGATTTCTATCATTTTTTTAGTACAGGCAACAAAAAAAAAATAGCTAGCACCAGTCCAGTGATACAATCAATCCGCGACCACACACGAGACGACTCCAGAAACCACCATCTCTGTATCCTGGACTGCACTTCATGTATAGTTAGATTTGTTGCCTCGACATGTAAACTTACAGATTTTTTTTTCTCGAGCACTTACTTCTTTCATGGAGTGAGGTCACTCCATTAGCTGAGGAACGCCCATGTTATGATATCAATCTGACGTTGGATAAGGGCTGTGGGTATTTCAAAATTCAAGCTAAATTCTAACTTCCACATACATAAGATTCCCCATGACGGTGATAAACTATGCTGACGCCACAGCCCACACCAATTAAGTATTCATAACATGACTGGCGCAAACGTGCGGGTGTAAACAATAGGTTAAAATAAGAATAAAGGGACTAAAAAGTTACGTTTGGGAGGATCGACGGAGGAGCATCGACGGAGGAGCATCGACGCAGGAGGAGAATCCTGACGACCTGAAGACCACGCAGAACAAGACAACTGCTGGACGCTCCTCTCCTCCATGATTTAGACATCTTGCTTTCCGCTACCCCCGCACTATTTTGTTAACTAGGCAATTTTAGGCAGTAGTTTACGTAAGTGCTCGAGTTAGCTTATTTTATTAAATTTTACACATTTCATTTTGCATCATAAATTTCCAGTGTTCGTGTCGGTCTATTCGGATGTCAGCACGATTCTGTAAAGGTACCTCCCAGCCCAGTCTTAGCCAAGCGAGGTTAGCCTACCAAGTGAGTGAAATTCCCCCATTATATTCCCCCGCTCAAACCTCTCCCGCGTGACCACCGCCATGGTGGATTTTACTGCGCTCTGATTGGTCAATTTAGCAATCGCGCGAGGGCGTATGTCATGACCCACACCGCCTGGGAAATCTCTAGGTAGCATGACGTCTTATTAACTGCTTACATTGGCCCGTTTCGGCGATCAGGCAAAATCTATTGAAACTCTTACCGTTTTACACTGTAAATCAGGCAGAATAATACGCTTTTCAAAGCGACGTGAATTCAAAATCGTAGAATAAGGTACGTGTGCTGCTATTATATAGCAACGTGTGTTACTATAAGGCTATCTGTATTGATATGCATACATCTTAGGGTACAACATGAGCCGATCTCTCAACAAGAAAAAGGACGGGATGAGCAAGTCGTTGATGAAGGAGAACGGTAAGCTGCGCCACTACGATGACGTGCACTTCAGAATTGATCAGCAGGCCAAGAGAGCCAACAAGAGGGATCTGACTGGAGTTGTGTTCAAGAAGAAGGAGAATCTACCGAAAGAGCGCCACTACATGAAGACTCCAAAGCAATCTGAAAAGATGCGAAAGATGAAGCGTACGAAGAGGAGCGCCGACAACGGCAAGAAGTAGATTAGACAAAGACGATTCGCGACGCTAAATGACGTCTTCGATTCCGATTAAAAACAAACGATTCCTTTATGCATATTGATTATTCTACATTTGATTAGAACAAAAATCGACTTCAGCCGGGCAAGTATAGGTAAATCTTCGAATTTGCAAAGAACTTGTATTTGAGCAAAGACAGCAACACCCTGACATTAAAAAGTCTTTAGTTATTTAATTTAACTCTTCACAAGTTTCTCTCTTCATGCATGTTAATAAACTATTCAGCAAATGCAAACAAAGTCGCACAACGTGTGTGTGTATAATTTGTTACACTAATACATCACCTGTTTCCCCGAATTACACTTTCATAGTTAATACATAATTGTATATGTGTCAACGTGATGTATTATCGGGTAATTAAGTCATTTTGTCTTTCCAATCTTTTTCGTCAATATCCGTTTATTTTTTTTAAGTCTGTGATTTTACTTTCACCCTGGCACATTTGCTTCTCTGTCCCTGTGTGATTAGACTTGGCTCAAGTCTGTGATTTTTGAATGTTTGAGTGGAGTGAACGCAATGATTTGTATTCTGCTTTCATGTGAAACGCGCGCGTGAGTGGACGCGATGAGTAGGGTGAACGCGATGAGTGGAGTGAACGCTATACAGCGGAGTTTCACCCGGAATCAGTTGTAAAACGCGGTTGATGTACGAACTTGATGCCATTATTCGCCCAGATATAAAACGTACTCGATGTCTAGCTTTGCACGGAGATGACAACAAACTTTTTAATGCATGGAGAGGTTTATTAGCATGCGTTCTTCTTATTGGCCAGAATAACGGCGGGGGCTGTCAATCATTTTGTATTTGCGCTACGTCACTGTGTACACAGTCCGTCTCACCGCCTGTACTTTGCAAGGAGTCCAAGCACAGGCGACCCAATAAGTTCTGAGTTTTTCACACTGTTTTGTCTATCATTTTCTCTTCTTTCTTCATGCTCTGAATGATCGGAATAAATAAAAAATAAATGGTTTATATAACCTAACCTAGCCTCTGTGACTCTTTATTTATTTTACACTCCATTACAAGGACGTATATCTCTCATACACACATGCTGTAATTAATTAGTCAACACAACTAATTATGCTAATCCGTGGACTTATCAGGGATTTTACGGGTTCGTCAACATCGCGAAAGATAGGAATGGTTACTAAAACGGTCCTTTTTCATTAACATCACTATCTTTCCGATGTTGACCAACCTCTGATAAGTCCACGGATTAGCATAATTAGTTGTGTTGACTAATTAATTACAGCATGTGTGTATGAGAGATATACGTCCTTGTAATGGAGTGTAAAATAAATAAAGAGTCACAGAGGCTAGGTTAGGTTATATAAACCATTTATTTTATTTATTCCGATCATTCAGAGCATGAAGAAAGAAGAGAAAATGATAGAGAAAACAGTGTGAAAAACTAAGAACTTATTGGGTCGCCTGTGGTCCAAGTCGGTGAATCCGGCAGAAACTAACTCACTACTGCGCAGACTCAAACGTGACGCATTCAATCGCTGGGAAAACCTGGCGTGAGCTGCCAAATTCCGGATAGGTTTGTACGAAATAGGAGAGACACAAGAGAAACTATTATAAATAATTTTAATTTTTTTAAAATTCACCGACTTGAACCAAGTCTACTGTGTGATGTATATATGTGTATAACTATCTCCTTGCCCCTCTCTCCCTCTCCCTCCCTCCCTCCCTCCCTTCTCTTTCTCCCTCTTTCTCTCTCTCAGATTCGGAGGAGATATCACATTTTGTCATTTTGTTAGCTACAGAGGGATACATGTTTTAGACACTTGAAAGTCTAACAACGCCATCACAATTTGTTGGTGACAAAGAGCATAACGTGCAAGTATCATCAGGGATTTTAAGAACACGCATGATGTATCAGATTCATCACTTCACTAGCCAAAGCCAAGGGTATTTCCTCGGTTAGGTCACAGTCCCTCCCTAGGAACAACGCCGAACTAAGCAAGGATACAAGGCGATGCTGTATGGCCAACTTTATGTCTAACTGTCACACACTCAGTCGCGCTACTTTGAGTTGTAAATTACATTCAGAGGAAAACATTCCACCATGCTGCCACTCCGTCTGCACTGCACTGAAAAAAAAGTCTCAAACTAGAAGAGCAATTGTGTTTTTTTACTTTTGCAGAGTCGTTGACACAAGAATGCTTGTCAACTTTGCAGGTTTATTGCCTTTGCGATATTTGGTTTTCGAAACTCTTTTACAAAGTGGAAGAGGACGACGATACATTGAATGTAGTAGTGGAATAATTAACAAGAAAGGACTTTTTACTCATTTCTTGTGGTTACCCGAATGTCAAGCAGGGATGCCAACTGTTAGAACTGATGTCCATTTTTATTGCAGAAGTGCCCCACTGGGTGATATGAAACGATGATGATATGGGTTTATGACGAAAAATGGGATTATCAGAAAGAGTATTGAGATAGATATTCTGACTCTCAAATTTTAACAATTCTTTCCTGATCCACCACTTTTGGGGGCTTACTTTACAGGTCTTTGAGTTGGAAATATGCACCTTATTAGTTTTTTAAAAAATCGAAAATTGCATTTTTCTCCGGAGAGTTAACCAATGGATGGCAGCCATTTTGAATTTTAAAGATTGTTAAATGTCAGGTTAATTGTTTCTCTAGTTCCAAACTTTGCACGGTGACCCCTGATTTTTATTCTTAATTTGGTAAGAGTATGGTCGAAAGTGTCATCGAAAGTTTCAGCAAAAATCTAATTCTTTCACTTTCGAGGCACTAAGTACCAATCTCACTGATCAATATGGGAAATACTCATGAATAAGAGACAACTGAAGGATTGAAATTATGCACCTGCACAAAAAGCTTGCCTAATACCGTGGCCTATGAAGCTGGTAAAAGCGTGCTACTTATTTTGGTTATGTTACGACCAGAAAAAAGCTGAAAGTGTTTAATTTGGAAAACAAGCTTGAGAAAGTATGGATGGAAGAGACGGTATTTGCCAGTTTGGCGAAAAATAATTGTTTCAACGAGTCTCACCAGGTCAAAAATTACTTATCTGGCGTCTGTGAAAAATGTTGTTTATGCAGATGGTGAATGAAGGATCGGCGTTGAAATTAAGATGGATGAATGGGTTTGTTGATTGAGGAAGAGAAACACCAGAGGCTGTCGTTGATTATTATTTGGAGAGATTTTTGTAGGAAGTCGTTCCGAAAAAAAGCCATGGCGTGGATTTGACAGGTGCAAGGCAGGAGAGCAAATACCTGTGATTTGGACAATATCAACATCACAGTTAATTATCATGAACTCACTGAATGACTGGAAGCGGGTTCTGTTTATGATTCAGATTTGTCGACTAACAGCTATTTTATTCAATATCATTTGAATAAATAACAGAATAAACTGCCTCGTACAGTACTTACTCTATTCGATATCAATGGGAAACAGGGCAGGAGATCCCTCAGAAATATTTTAGTATTGGGCTAGACTACGGAGCGAAAATTCAAGTACACTCAAAACGAATTTTGCAAGGAAAATGTGCTGATCGTTTGCGTATTTCCTTCTGAAGACTTACAACGACATTTCACAACAAACAAATTATAGGAGTCACATGATAATACAGTGTAGGGAAAGAGAATTGGAGTCAGTATAGCAATTCATCTTTTTTTTGAATGACAAGCTACCTCGAACTCACAAATTGAATCTATGAAAATGATTGAAGGATACCTCATTTCAGAGTGTATAAGCTGAATGTATTGAAAACTGCAAACGTGTCCATTTTCAAAGTACTGAGCAACAACGCTGGAAATCTGTAAACGCGCGGAGTAGAGGCAGTAAATTTACGAGGGAAACATATGATCCATGGCTTTCTCCCTGAACAGTCTAAGTTTGAATCTTTAAATACGGTAATTATTGCAGACAATTATTTTAACTCCATAAAGTAACACTGAGTTGTAAGCCACACGCATGCTGTGAGTTTCCTGTTTTGACTGATTCAATACCTTCCTGAAAAATAAGATTTTCTAACTATTTCTAGTTATTCTATTTTATTTCTAATTACTTCTACAATGCCTATTTCTAGTAAAAACACACACTATCTACTTGTCCGAGACTTCTATTGTATAGCACACAAAAATATATATTAATACAATAAATAGTGTAAGTAAAACTTAGCATAAAAATCGCGGCTCACTGAGATACCTGATGATGTCGGGTTACGCACAACAATTCATGCACAACAGTTCGTTCAAAAAGTCCGCTCTTTTATGGTATGAACCTCTTAAGTTTGACCATAGACAGTAGCTGGGAGACTTGACCGATGGATTCCGCCGACTGAAGTTTACAGATGACTAAGTGTCGATGTTGGCTTGGAAACAGCTCTCGGGAAACGGAGTTATGGCCGCGCGATTCAGCTTAGTTCGCAAATTTGCGTTAATACCTGGTAAACTAAGCACTGGTCTGATAATATACAGTATTACTCTGGCCACGCTCACTTGACACACCGGCGACAATGGCCCAACACAGAAGCAGTCAGTGACAATACTGACAGCAATGGCGGCATCGCGGCAGCAATGACAGAAACTTTCCAAGCCTTCAGTTACTATAGTAACTTGCCGTGAACAAGTCCATGTCCGACTCAATGACGGTTTACTTATAATGTCAAACCTGATGTTTATCGGTAACAAGATGAAAAACACGGGTTGCCGCTACTCGAAATGTACCTAGATCGGAGTTCCACCAAGAAAGTAACGCGTGAACACTAAGTGCATTACATCCACTATGCAAAATGAGATTCCTATAGTATTTCACAGTAAGTTTGAACCGCAATTTTAGCATAATAGACAATATACTCTAGAGAGGTAATTCGAAATTCACTAATAATTCAAATCTTTGACAGTAACAGACTACCTACGACAACATGCTTTTGGTCGTTAATTTAAGAATATGACTGATAACGACATTCTTCACAACACATTGAACGCAAGTCAGTCGTTGGACAAGGAATACAAAAGACACGTGACTACAGTACTCACTGCAAGACAAAAAAGAACTGTGAAATAACTGCAACCTTAATTTTGACCGCGTGCAAATCAGCTTTGTGTCGCTGTAAACAATTTTGGCGAATTCCTTTGAAGGCGCCCTTCTCGAATTCTCCATTTAAGGTTCTTGCGTCAGTGTGTGAATGAAGTGCTCGTAAAACATTGTCAATCTTTTGTTCTCATTGAAAATTTTGTCAACTAAATAAATAAATTTCCAATCGGATAAATCTTAATATATCATAAGGTTAAGGCGAACTTTCCACTCACATGAAAACAAACAAAACAAATTGCTCTTTTGTTGGGTAGTCTAAATTATTTATGAACAAAACAACTGTAATTGCTGAATCCGAATAGATACCAACCTTTTTTCGTGTACGCACGCTTCAGGAAAATTGTAACGTGAATACTATCGCCTGACCTTTGCAATTTTATATTCTAGTTTTTAAAAGTTATATATTCTGCTCAGTTGTATTATCAGTATTTGTACCACGTACATTGGCACTATCGCTGGAATTTCTCAAATCTGCTGCCGTTGTTGGTACCACTGGGTCGCTTGTCCCCATCTTCCAACAACGAATCAGCTTACCAGTTACCAGCTCTTTGTACGCTTTTCTGAATTGCATGTTGCTTGCTCCGTAAAGGCAGGGGTTTATGACTCCACCGATGTGCATTAGCGGGTAGGCCAGGACCAGACTATCCCGTGGTGGACTTTGCTTTCGTACCTTGGAAACGAACAGGATGAAAGCGTATGGCAGATAGCCTAGAAGCACCAGACTGAAAACACCAAATACCACGGCTAACATGCGCAGCTCTCTCGGAGTTGGCCCTGTTGTTGGGGTTGAGCTACCTGGCTGTGTTGCGCCGTGAGCCTGTACACGGCGTCTGCTCTTAATCACGTAAGCGATGATCAGAATGTACGATGCGAGTACAAGGAAGGAAGGAGTGAACATCAGGAGTAGAAGAAGTACAGGTGTCACGAGATTTCGACAACGAAATGCCGAGGGATCATACGAAGACGACGACCTGTCTACGTAAGCTGAGTATTGAGACACTATGGGAGTGATCCAAGCAAATGCGATGGCCAAAGTCACGGTGATTGTGTTTGTAAATCGCTGATAGATGTTGTTACGGACGATGTAGACGTAGCGATTGATGGAAACCAATGCAGTCAGCCAGAGCGAGGTAGACAGCAGAAAAGGATGAAGCAGATTGTGAATGAGGCAGTACGTTGATCCAAACCGCCATTGCCTGTGGTAGTAGGAATCGACCGTCGGGATCGAAACGAACAGAGCTGCTATAATATCTGTTACACTGATATTAACCAAGAAGACGTTCATCCAGGATCTCAGTTTCTTCTTTAAGATGACGATCAGAATGAACATGACATTCCCTACCAGAGCTCCTGTAGCTAGTAGGAGTTCCAGTGTACCGCATAGTTGCGTTGGCCAATGTACTACCACATCATTGGTTGGCCGAGTAAAACTTTGCTTGCTTGTAGAATTCATGCCGTTCGTTGCGCTTCTCAGTTCGTTTGGTCTGGTGCTTCTGAAAGCTTTGGTGCTGAAGTGGCAAATATCCAGGTAATAAAGGAAATGTTTGGCCTTCTTCATTGATATCCAATTTACAAGTCACGAAACATGAGAGATAAGGCTTTTATTTTCACTGCTATGCAAGCCCGCACATAAATTTGAGTGGGTGATCAAAAACGCCTTGAGAATGATAATACTCTTCGGATAGAAGAAACTCTTGGTTAAAAATGTGAAGTACTTTGTAACACTTTGACGTTCTAAAATCTCTATGACAACGAGGACGCTTCGTCTTGTATAAGCTTGCTTTCTTGATGGCAATCTGCTGTTAGCAGAAGAGGTCATTCACTCTGACGTCACTTTGCTATTATTACGTAATACCCTAAACTTGTTACCTTTCGCCAAGATCCAAATATAAGTTAAGAAATCATAAAGATTATTATAAAATAATAATGATGTTGACGTATCAGTGTGAGATTCTCTGAGCAAGCGTGATTTCTACATGTACAGAGGATATGAGGAGTTCATATTTTACTTGCATGTAAACAACCACTGAATATAAACGGTATGTTTAGGAATACCGAGGAAGACGGGATAACACCTGGCAATATATAACATCCATGTATAAGAAATAAACGGTGCTATCTTTGAAGACTTTGAGCCACTACTCTGTTTCTGTGTCCCGGCGTTCTCTCCATAGCTATTCCCTTTAGGGAGACGATGAGCGGTAATACTACAACTCATTAATGTCCATAAAGATGGTACCGTTTTTATTAAATTTACACAAAATCCATACGTCATGGGAGGGCTCTCAAACTATGGCTGCCCGGCCAGTGATGTCAGGTTTACTTATTCACAAGTAGAATAAGCCTGACATCGGCGGTGTCTTTTAGAAATATGCATGCCGAGTGGCAACCAATTACAGGGCGTTGCAGGCTTCCTTCCCATTTCGATGTCTGGTATGCACACATTGTGTGCACAGAACGCATGGTGTTTTTATCTTACATAAACAACAAGAGAACTACCGTAACACAATCACCATGGCAAAACACAAACATACACAAAACAGTGTCACCGAACACAGAAACAGAAAATACGACAAAAAGAAAAAAAGCCAGAAAAACACGGTACAACAGGAGACACCATAAGATCTCAAACACAATTAAACGCCGTACAAATGCCGAACATAGCATAAACATAAATAACAACACGAATCTTAGATTCATCAAGAATCTATCATCACACAAGTTAACAACCGCAGAAATCAATGCACTTGGCAAAGGGTTGAAATTCATCCCAACACCAAAACGTCCTCATAGAATTCATCTCGCACAAGACGCAAACAAATTCATTAGGAGAATCAGGCTCCAATACATAATGCGACACAAAAAAACTGAAAATCACAAATTTAAAATCAAGTCCACGTGGACTCCACGCACAAGTGAAAACACAAATCTAGAGAATTACCTATAGAAGCTACAAAATTAGCTCTAGTGAATATTCCCTTCCAAAACACTGGGAAAAACATGACAAGAGCAGAAAAAATAGCGATTAGAACGCTATCCCGAAACAGGAATATCACAATTAAGCCCTTTGATAAAGGAAGAGGGACAGCCATTATTGACACAATAGATTACATCAATGAGTGCGAACGGCAACTCAGCGACAAACAATACTATACAAAACTGCTAGCGGACGAGACACCACGAACTATCGAACAAGTACACAGTCTGACAGCAGAAATGTATGATAAAAAACATGTAGATTATCATACATTCAAATATCTTGATCCGTCTAACTTCAAAATATGAACACCACGATGGTATCTAATACCTAAGATACACAAACCGCCACCAGCAAAGACAAAATTCGCAGGTCGCCCTATCATAAGCGGGTGCTCAAGCCCAACATTCCACATATCAGAATTCGTCGATCATTTCCTTAAACAAGTCGTGGTAAAACAACCAACGTACATCAAAGACACCACTGAATTTATCCGGAAATTTGAAACTATCAAAATTCCGGATAATGCAATATTAGTCACATTAGATGTGGTGTCTATGTATACCAACACACAACAAACAACACGACGAAGCCACTCAACTTATAGGCGAAGCATTAGACGCAGAGCGATCCCAGAACAGCAACCAGGGAACAACAATGAAATACCTGTTAGCCATGCTAACACTTATTCTCAAAAACAACACATTCGAATTCGATAACGAATTCTATAAACAAATCCTGGGTGTATCCATGGGTTCTCCGTCTTCGCCGGAAGTAGCGGATATCACATTCCATGAAACGGAAATGAAAATAATACGCGAATACAATCGAAAATATTACTCTGGCTTGGATTCAAAGATGATATTTTCATGATCTTTATGGGAAAAGAACACGAACAGAACGAATTCACTTCAGGCATCAACAAAATGCACCCTACTTTCAAATTTTCATTTGAAAGGCCGACACATGAGATAACATACCTCGATCTTGTGGTATACAAAGGTCAACGACATAACAGTGAGAAAATACTGGACATAAGAACGCACACGAAAACCACAGATACGTTTCAATTCCTACATAGAACATCATGCCACCCAAATTCTACCTTTAAAGGCCTGATCAAAGGCGAAACATTAAGATACATCAGAACTTGCAATTATTTGGCCATTATTTGTAACTTTTGACCATTTTTTACCTCGGAAAATTCCATGTTGGAGGCTCATATTTGTTGCAAAATTTTGTTTTACGAAGAAACAAACATGATTAGTGATGTTATAGCCACATAAAACTGCTAATTTTTGTTCAAACGTGTTGCCCTTCCGAGCTCGTTTGTTGACGTCTGGGCATGCTCAGCGTGCTGGGAAGAACGCAGATATGGTGACGCCGCGATCACGCGAGATGTACAAGTTCACGTTTATTGTGGGATCAAAACAACATTGCGTCGTGGATTGCCAGACATCTGGCTACGCAACGTGCTCGGACAATGGACTACGACGTACGTACCGGGCATAAGTAATGAATATTTACAACCCTTTTCAGAATTAGAGCGCGAAGCCACTGCAGTGAACTGCAATAAAACTGCTCACACTAATTAGTTTCAGCTGTAGCCAGCTGGCAAAGTCGACAACATTGTATGTCCCATGCAGACAGTTTGTCTGGGGAAGTTGAAATAAAAAAGATTTGTACATGGACCAGTGCATGGTAATGTTACATTGTATCTTAATCTTGAACACAGGGTGCTCAGACAGAGCTAGTTTTGCCTTTGTACAAGCAGACTTTTTGGTCCTTATCAAGTAGCCTTGTTCAACACCAAGTGGCCACGGCTACAGCTGGAACTAATTAGTGTAAGCAGTTTTATTGCAGTTCACTGCAGTGGCTTCGCGCTCTAATTCTGAAAAGGGTTGTATTTTGAAATTGCTGTAAATGGCTCGCGCAGGTGCAGAAGAATGCCTACGTTGCAATCCGCGTGTCAACAGAGTTTGTATTTCTGTCCGGACAAAAATTGAAATTTTCGTCGTAAAATAACATGTTATGTAGTTTTAGGGCACGTAATGTTTCCGAATAATATGCGATTCTCTGTTATTTGACAGGCTATTCAACATGAGCCAGTGATCATTCAAACAAAACTAATGGAAAAATCGCCAGAAGATACAGCTAATGGAACTTTAAGTCAATTCATTCAATACAAGATTAGTTGAACGTGGCTACAAACAGGAAGAAATCTCTAGAATTATACATCACAAACAAAGTTCGCCACCAGAATTACACAATTAGAACACCAGCGAACAAAAAAAGAACGAAAAACACACTTGTGTTCACAACAAGATATAGCCCATATATAAAGACAAAAGCTATCAAACTAGCTCTGTATGAAAACTTGGAGCATATAGAAAAGGACGCAACATTAAGGAATTTATTTCCTAAACAACCGATCATCGCTTACAAAAGAAATACGAACATCAGCGACACAATGCATTAGTCCATTGCATAAGGAACAAGTCAATGAACGAACGAAAACATTACGATCCAAACAGAAGTAATCTGGCTTCACTGCTAGAAGAAGAGGAGATCAACAATATCGACATGACATAAAACAAAAAAGATATACATATATCTTAGGTGACTGAGGAAGAGACCGCTCTGGTTTCGAAACGTGGGGACTAAGGGTCACGGCTGTCAAAGACACATCTGACTACGCCCACGTCTCGCCATGGCTTATTTTAATAACGACTCATTTGTTAATTTTCACACTAAGGAACCGTTCAGTTTTTACGGCCGGGGGGGGGGGCGGCAAAATCCAGGGGGGGTGTCATCATAATTTTGGAATCCGCGAAGGGGGGGTCATCGCTTTTTCACTGGTAGGAAAGGGGGGGTCACCACATTTTCAAAAACATAATACCTCCAACAAAGTTCACTTTATGCCATGGCCATGATCGACCCTCTTTACCGGCGGGCCGCCTTCGCTATAATAAATATACATTATGTATTACCCATGACCCTCTTGACGGGCAGACGCCTTCGGCGGCCCACTCCAGTTAGGTTTACTTCATGCAATGGCCATGATCAACCCTCTTTACCGGCGGGCCGCCTGCGGCGGCCCACTACAATAAATTGACTTTATTGTAATACCCCATGACCATCTTAACAGCCGGACGCCTTCAGCAGCCCTGTCAGTAAAGTTTACTTTGTGCAATGGCCATGATCGACCCTCTTTACCAGAGGGCCACCTTTGGTGGCCCACTAGAATAAAGTTGACTTTACGTAATGGCCCATGACCCTCTTAACCGGAGGGCTGCCTTTGGCGAACCACTCAAATAAAGTTTATTTGATACATTGTCCATGGACATAAGTTGTCTATGGAAATGAAGTTAAAAATTGCCTTACAGTCGTCCTAATTAACAGACGTTTGCATGGATGTGGCTGAGAAGTTTGTGCACTGGCATCTCTGCTACACGAATAAAGTGCGTCACGTACCGGAGTTCAAATCCAAACCGTGCGGGTAAATTTGACATATGAGTTTTGGTTATTTTTCAGCGGGGGGGGGGGGGGGGGGGGGGGGTCATCAATTTTTTCGTTTGACAAAGGGGGGGGGTCATCATTTTTTCACGAAAAATGCAGGGGGGTCTATATTTTTTTGAACACCGGCGACAATATTTTGCCGCCCCCCCCCAGGCCGTAAAAACTGAACGGTCCCTAACAACCAAAACACAACTCAGACACTAAACACACCAAAGCACATTCAAGACGAGATGGGTGATGTGTGAAGCCACTTTCCCTTTATTACATCACAAATTAGACGAGCAAGATCACGCGTACATCATAGTTCTAAAAACGGAAAAGCCATCGATTACGCCTGGAGAAATACAGGAAAACTTGGAAGAAAATGCAAATATTGCCGTTCAAGGTCAACAATTTGCCATGCAGTAAAAAATGGCCTAGGACAGGGACCTTGGACAAGGAAAAGAATGATCAGGCCCGCTGCAGAGCGATTTAGCAACCAAAATTTAATGTATACACAAGCTTACCTTGATGCCATAGCTGACATCGATCCTATGAGAATTCGTTTCTTTGACGAGAGTGGCTTCACTTAACAAGCAACAAATAGAATATATGTACACTCTCCACGCGGACTTCCTGCAGTGGAAATTCAGAGGTACAACGCTGGTGCAAATTTACATTGAATCTTATGATAAGCCCACTTGGTGTTTCACATGCAAATGTCGTTCGTGGTGCGTCCAACACTGACACGTTTCTATAATTCTTCGATGAAGCGGCATCCACAGTTATGGATAACGGCGTCCCAGCACGGTTACCAGGTGACGTCGTTGTTGTTGATAATTGCCCCACACACCATAACAGAGGGGAGCAGTGCAGTTTTGTCGGAGTTTCTGGATATCTTAGGGATCGAGTACATATTCATTTCTACGTACTCGCCAGATTTTAATGCTGCTGAATTTGCATTCAGATGTTTAAAGACTGTGTTTACACAACCATTCTATCGACAACTTGCAAGCGAAAACTTGGAATATGCCATACTTCAAGCAGTCGCTGAAATTACACCGGAACAGTGTTTAGCTTTCTTTCGATCAGTGGGATATCTTACCATAAAAAAGTTCATTTGTCACTGTAGTTGTTCTCTAAGCTGTGGCGAAATATGCTTTAAGTTTTATTCACATTTATACTCAATGAATTTCTCGTTCAGTGTTCTGTTAGTATAAATAGATAACTGTAATATGTACTGGCGGTCACTTGTTTTTTTTTCTCTTGCCACGCCAGCTGTAATCTGAAGTGTGTCTACTGTTTAATAAAGGCCTAACTTCTTAATTACGGCGGCATCTCTTGTACGGCATCCTGTTGTTTGTGTAAGATAGAAACACCATGCGTTCTGTGCACACAATGTGTGCATACCAGACATCGAAATGGGAAGTTAAGGAAGCCTGCAACGCCCTGTAAGATAAGAGAGAATCACGAACACGAGAATCCAATCGTTCAGGTATTTATCTTATACACATTGACATACAAGACAGACACACAAACACACACACATGTATGTATGTATGTATGTATGTATGTATGTATGTATGTATGTATGTATGTATGTATGTATGTATGTATGTATGTATGTATGTATGTATGTATGTATGTATGTATGTATGTACGTATGTATGTATGTATGTATGTATGTATGTATGTATGTATGTATGTATGTACGTACGTACGTACGTATGTATGTATGTATGTATGTATGTATGTATGTATGTATGCTTGTGTTTATGCATGTATGTGCGAATATATGTGCATACGTTCGTACGTTGATGTATGTGTGTATGTATTCTACATTTATGAATGAATACACTATGAGCATGCGTGTAGTTTATGTTTATGTATATGTATGCATACATATGTATGGCCTATGTGTGTGTGTATATATATATATATATATATATATATATATATATATATATTGAAAATTCCTGTCTGTATACATTTTCCATCTGTTCTATCTCTAAGATACGCGTGATTGTGTAAATTAATTTTTTTACATTTGGCTCCTCGTACACCTCTTGCGTTATTAATTTTATACGTGGCTGGATGTTATCATATGTAATATGGGTCGAGCATCGGACGTTGACCGGGAGATGTACCATACAACCCCTGCTAAAGGCGATTTTAAGTAGGCTTGATAATGCCCCAGTTATCGCTCGTGCCTAATGCTCCGTTGGACCCCCAAATGGTCAGAAATTAAACGGTAAATCAAAGACGAGTGATAAAGTGAGAAGGTTGCCCAAAAGTACAGTCTTGGGAAAATCATGTGTTAAAAAGATTGACATGGTAACGAGCTCAGCTTAAGTAAGGCGCTTCCCATATCACAGATAACACACAGCCACAGTGCGGCGAAAGGTTTCTGGAGATGTATGCTCTCATAATTGGGAGGCTGGTGAACGTGATTCAGACACAGAAAACATCCTTCGAACCATTGTTAAGAGGAGTTGTGTATAGGTGTAAATTGATGTATACGGGTATAGGAATCACAACACTACTTTGTGATTGGATTCTATATCTCCAGGCTCATACATTGATACAAGCAAGGTCATTTAAAAGCCAACAGCCGCTACGTTATGGATGAACCTCGAATAGCCGTTGGTCATGTTCTTTCATTTTGCCATTTCCCTTCATGTTTTGACATCGTATCTATGGTAACAAACAAGAATCTTGTCAAATTGAATATGGCACTTCTCAGCCATTTCTTTATCGGTTTTGATATGATGACTTCTAGAAGACGGTATAGAATACACATGATCGGCTAGAATCCTTTCAAAAATAATTTGTACTAAGTATCATAGCCATATCCCGTGTACATATAGACGGACAAATTTGTTTTGGACATAAGATTGAACACTGGTACCACTCAACGCTGTGTTTCACCACCGGTACTGTTCACAGTATATACAGATGAGAAGCGGAATATTGAAAGTCTCTTCAAATGATATGGCGCATGAAGGACTGTTTGAGAAAGACATGATGAAAAGATGTATTTCGAGCATGTTTCGACCTTGCAAAACTTGTGTAAGCTGAGATCACTGGATATGACTGCCATCGATAAAAGATTAGAATTGCAGGAATTTCATCCATGAGCAAGTGATAGTGAATGCTCAGCCAGTGATAGTGAATGCTCAGTCTGTTGAAAGTGTCGATTTCTTCAATACCTAGTATCTCAAATTGATAAAAGTTTGAAAGTACATGCAAAGTATGTTTCTATTAAGGAGGTTGATGAGCTTTAATGTTAATCGAGGAGTATAAAAGGTGTACAACAGCCTTATAGAAAGCATATTTATTTTAACATTATGGTATGGTATGGTAACTTAAGTGTTAGCAACAGAACTAAAACTGGCACGTGTAAACTTGGCCGGGAAATGAATAGGCAAGAACTAAGTCAATTTTGTGAGCTTTACAGAACATCTGTTATCAAAAAGTGCAATCCATCGTTAATGATACCTCCTATAGCCATTGTATTCTCCATTTGCATATGGTAACTTCAAAAGACTATATAGAGTATCAATGATTAGCCAGAATCTTTTCAAAAACCATTTATAGCAAGTACTATAACCATGAGTACAGAGCAACGACCCAATTGTTGCAAATTTAGAAGATTATAGCAGTATGTAAAATAATTATCTAAATTGGAATATATATATATATATATATATATATATATATATATATATATATATATATATATATATATATATATATATATACATACTCATATCTGCTCATCTGGTTGTAACTTTTTTCTTTGAGTTGGTAATTTCGTCCTAAAATAAGTTGAAGTCAGCTTCTTAGCGTGCAGAATGATTAAACGTGAGGCAAACGAACGAAATGGTCTTGTACTGTTGTACAGCACATGCTTTCCGACAAAATTATGGTCCATTTCAAAACCAATGACCCACGTTTTAGTAATCCCATGAATTCGACCATAGGCGTGTTGAAACTTCTAAGCTTAACGTTTGCAGTATCCGCCCTTTTGTCATTTTGTCTGTAAAGTCTAGGAGCCTTGCTGGCATGCATATTGCAAGTGGAATGCCATTCTGTACTGTTTCGGCTTCAATTGTAACCGCTGTCATTCTTTGGCTACAGGGGAAAAACATACGGAATGTCCGACTTGCCGGCTGCTACCCCCACATTTGAGCAACTCTAGCAAATAACGGGAATCTTATAGGGTAGAAAATTCCGACTACTTCATTCCAAAGTAAAAGCAAAAGGGGCTGGGTCATAATTCGCCTTCGTCACACTGATGCTCGCCGAGTAGATGTCTGTTGCTCATCGAGCCCAGTGGCAGCACGATGATGTTGCTCACAGAAATCCCTGTTATTATTCCAGCCAGTCTTTTTATCATGGTTGATTTTTTAACATCTCTGAGATCGTTAAGTTCTTGATTCAAGGCCACTCCCAGTCTCTGATTGCTCTCCTTTTTACATATGATTTTTACAGGCAAGCAAACATTTTGCTTTGTCTAATCCGTGAACAACTCCACCATTAGCAAGAACACTGGGTCCTTCATTTAATCCGCGGACTCATATTCCAGGCATATGGGGATATTTTCATCAATCAAGTGAGAGGCCTGGCAGAATCGATAGAAAAGTGATGATTCTGATCCACCCCCAAAAGAAGTGCGTAGAATTATAAAAAATACACGGCTTATCCTAGAGTCATCAGAATACAACCTCCCGTTCGAGTCCGGAGTCAGAATCGATACAAAAGTGATGAATAATGAAAAATAAACTAACCCAGAGTGGTCAGAATACTGTTTACTATTTACCAACTGTGCAAACCTCTAATTCAATTAATGTATGCGTTGAGTGCGAGAGGTTCCATTGTATGCATTATTATACATCTACCATCGATAACAATTGAATTTTGCGTGCGCTAAAAAGCCGTACGTAACTCCCGTTCTGTGACACGTACGGTTTCAAGGCGCCCCATCCCCTGCGGCTGTATCTGCGTGTTCAGTGGTGAACGGTTTCAAGGGACTCATTGGACAAGTGCCAGAACATGTCTCGCGCGCGCTCTGTACGTACGTGTTCAGTGCACACACACTAAGAACTTGCAGAAACGAGTCCGAGGTAGCGTTCCAGACTTGCCCTATAAATCGGAAGAAAAATTGTTGACATTGCATGAAAGCGATCATTATTCTGACAATTTGATGCCCCAGTCACGAATATGAGATGTATAATAATAAGATTATTACGAAAATACCGCAAACGATGAACTCGACCATTGGCGCCGCGCATTGCCCTCCGCTTCGCGCTATCGCGTTGGGCGATACGCTGCCCCTATGTCCTCGTGCATCCTTTGATGATGGGAGGTGAGAAGGAAGTACATAGCGAGACATTTATTCTGTTTATTTAAGGTTGTATGTGCCTCGGGGACAGATATCAGACTTTTAAACTTTTACAAGACTTTATCTTTTCTGATCTACCACTTTTTTGTCACCATCTTAGTTTTTCGAAAATCAAAAATGTCATTTTTTTCGTTAGGTTTTCATAGGGATGGCGGCCATTTCGAATTTCAAATATCGGTAAATGGGTAATTTTTATGTCTAGTACAAAATTTTGCAAAGTAATGACCAATCTTTATTCTTGAGTTTTATTGTGAACGGTTGAAATATTCCTTGGGGAAAGTTTGAGCAAAACTTTATTATCGCATCGCATGAGCCTCGGGAACTTGTGGAGGTTCATTTTAAAGCTCTTGGTGTAAGAAAGATGCTTACAGTCATAGTTTTTCGAAAACCGAACATTCCATTCTTCTCGATAGAGTTAACACAGGCATGGTACGGAGAGAGAGAGAGAGAGAGAGAGAGAGAGAGAGAGAGAGAGAGAGAGAGAGAGAGAGAGAGAGAGAGAGAGAGAGAGAGAGAGAGAGAGAGAGAGAGAGCGAGTAGAGTCTCTGCCACTGAGACACGGAGAAAACCGGGCCTGTACAGAAACCAGCGAAGGTACCACGCGTTGATATCTACAAAATATTCATGATTAACAAAACGTACACATACAAATTCTTTCATTTGCCGTTGAAGATTGTTTTATTTGAATGCACAAAGAGCGAAAAGAGACTTACATTAATGAAGATTGTTTTATTTGAATGCACAAAGAGCGAAAAGAGACTTACATTAATAACTAGAAGAAAATGATTCTCTATGTGACCAGATTTTAGTCCCCTACGTATCACTGATGTGTTTCTTTATCATTAAACCTTTACTTAGCGGAATCAATAACTTTCTAGCTTCTCTGTCTAACATTGATTGTTATACTAGTCAAGCAAATAATTTATCCGCATCAAGTAAATATTCTTTTAATCCATATCCGATAAGTCATATGGTGATACGAATCACCTTTCCAAATCTACAAGTTCTTGCCACTCTTGTTTCTCTTCATCTCTCGCATCTTTTCAGATTGCTTACCGTTGTCGGCGCTCTTTTTCTTACGTTTCATCTCTCGCATCTTTTCAGATTGCTTTGGAGTCTTCATGTAGTGGCGCTCTTTGGGTAGATTCTCCTTCTCCTTGAACACAACTCCAGTCAGATCCCTCTTGTTGGTTCTCTTGGCCTGCTGATCAATTCTGAAGTGCACGTCATCGTAGTGACGCAACTTTCCTCTCTCCTTCATCGACGACTTGCCAACTCTCTCCTTATGGTCAGATGGGCTTCTGCCAAACTCACGCTTGTAAACTGCAAATCAATGCACTTGATCTTACAGTATGTAAACACTGCCTTATCATGCGAGCGAATTGTCCTGGTTTCAATACTAAGTATATCGATTGGAGAAATGTAATGGCGAACCTCTTAACCGAACCTATAAATCTACAATGCATTTGAATACCATGCAATAGGTTTAAAGTTCTGTATGAGACAGTGTTCCTGTAATAAAATAAAAGGTCAAGAAACTTTCGAATTGTCGTTGAATTCCGCCGACTTTGAAGTGAGCAACTGAATAAAGCGGAAAGTACCAACCTAGGATTGCCTTTTAAATCAACCTTACACATTACTTGAAATACGAAAAATTATTCGACTCAATACTATTATGAAATAGCATACTCTCTGTAAGTACTCGCATGTTGCCGAAAAATTTTCATTTCTGATAATACCACGGCTGTATGAATTAATTTACCACTGATCAATGAGAACTGTATGTTTCATACGTTACTTGTTTCAGATTCTGGATTATAACTTTTAGCGAACGAATCCAAAAAATGACACAACACTGACGAAAATCAACTTAAGCTTATCATTTTCCAAAGGTTACTCCAAACTGCCGAGGTCATCAAACCATGGCTGCGATATGATTACACTGGAAAGGAACAATTGGTGTTCCAACCTTCACTGCTTGTGCCGTCGGGTGTTGGATGACGTAATAGATCAAATTACTAAGTTCCGAACAAGAATCTATACGTTATCTACATTTTCTATATTCGTTCTATTTTGTGTATCATATTTCAGCTTACATCGAATTTCTCGTTAAATGGGCACATATATCAAGCGGTTTTTTCCTTTTGCCTAATTTCGGCAGCTACTAGTTTTCTCACGCGGCTAGAAGGCCATGTGTACACAATCGTCTAACAGTCTAGTTTTCATCTTAACTCTATTAGCATAAGCAGTAATTACCTGTTTCGCATTGGTAACCTGTGACGCCGGCTGGACATACGCAGTAATATTCGCCCCCAGGTTGTACTTCGCATGAACCGTTATTGTAACACCCATCAACGCTGCAATCAGGAATAACTACAATGGAGAGACAAAAACAAATGCCGATGACATCATACTAAACCTCTATACTTTACCGATATTCTTTAGTGCTTAGGCAAATATAAAATGTTGCGTTTTTCCTTAAAGTGTGTACTGTCGCGTTTTCTGTTACTTGGTCAGAAGGTAATTTACTCGGTTACATTGGCGAGCTGGATCATTACCTGTGTCGCATTGGTATCCTGTGAAGCCCGCTGAACATAAGCACTGATATTCGCCCCAAGGTTGATATTCGCATGTACCACCGTTGTAACAGCCATCAATATTACAATCAGGAATTGCTGTGAAAAGAAAAGAAACATAAATGTTGAAAAATAGTAGTATATCTATTTTTCACCAAGGTCTAAGTCTGGCCAAGTTTACTGATATTGTGTGTGTGCTGCGGTCTGATGAATTGGCTGTAGGCCTAATACACACATATATACATGCAAGCATACAGACACAGACACTTTCACAGACAGACAGACAGACAGACAAATATATATATATATATATATATATATATATATAATTATATATATATATATAATTATATATATATTTTAAAACAATTTACTGCAAGTACAAATATGTTATTATTAAGTAATATGTATGTATGTATGTATGTATGTATGTATGTATGTATGTATGTATGTATGTATGTATGTATGTATGTATGTATGTATGTATGTATGTCTGTCTGTCTGTCTGTCTGTCTGTCTGTCTGTCTGTCTGTCTGTCTGTCTGTCTGTCTGTCTGTATGTATGTATGTATGTATGTATGTATGTGTGTGTGTGTGTGTGTGTGTGTGTATGTATGTATGTCTGTCTGTCTGTCTGTCTGTCTGTCTGTCTGTCTGTCTGTCTGTCTGTCTGTCTGTCTGTCTGTATGTATGTATGTATGTATGTATGTATGTATGTATGTATGTATGTATGTATGTATGTATGTATGTATGTATGTATGTATGTATGTATGTATGTATGTATGTATGTATGTATGTATGTATGTATGTATGTATGTATGTATGTATGTATGTATGTATGTATGTATGTATGTATGTATGTATGTATGTATGTATGTATGTATGTATGTATGTATGTGAATGTGTATGTGTATGTGTAATACCAAACTTGTCAACTTACTCGTTCCACAGTCAGGTCCAGTAAACGGGTAGGTACAATCACACCAGTACCCATAGTTGTCGGCGTGGCAAGTACCGCCATTCATACATGAATTCACTGTGTCGTCGCAATAATCGTATCCTTGTCATAGGGGCGGAATATCAAAGCAGAGGAACTAAATTAGTCGGAAATTAGGATTCATCTGACATCTCTGTTCGTTAATTTGGATTGCATGATTGTATCAGGAGTGTTTGCCTCACAACTTAAAAATGAAAGAACTAATTCTTGCATAATAATATATATTAACAAAAGCTGGAATGGACTGACACATTGCTAGGATATGTTAAGTCTTCAGGTGGTGATAATTTTTTACATAATCGCAAAATGGAGTTCCGTCTCACATGTCAATCGTCTCCTTCCACCGTTGTATTCAGAAACTCTGAGTTGCAAAGCCATGCCGAATAGTCTGCACTTTGTATTCACATTCAAATTTTGCACCTATTTCCTCGTATCGTTTCTATCACATCCAAATTATTTACAATGTCTGTGTTTTCACTTTAAACTGGCTCTATTTGTGACCCAAAATAGCTATCTGCCAAACTGTCTAATTAATAATAACGTGAGTAAAGAATGGGGGTGTTGGTCACCGAACCAGCAACCCATCTGTCAGAGTGTAGACATAGAGATAAATAAATAAATAAATAAATAAATAAATAAATAAATAAATAAATAAATAAATAAATAAGTAATGGCATTCTAGTGTTCGTACAACACGACTATTTGATTAAAACATACCACTGTTTTCACAATATTCTTCGTCTGAGCCGTCGTAACAGTCGTCCATGCCATCACAAACGAAGCTATAGGGAAACTCCATACAGTAAATACCATAATTGATGTCACCCGCCGGGCATGTGAAGTATTGTGGACCTAGTGAATGTAATCACCAACGATTTTCTCGAATGGAAGTATTGCACACCTTTGTTATTGTGTTTTTATGATTTTCAAATGGAGTAGTATGGTATGGAGACTGATAATTCAAAACTGTGTTATGGATGTACCTACACAGTTGTGTGACGTTGTCTGCTTAAGCAACAAAGGACAGTCGGCGACGGTATACCACTAGATTTTGACATGCGACATACGTGCACTCGCGACGCTATCGCTCGTGCATCAAAACCGAGTTGTGTACCTTTCCTGGGTGTGCTTTATTGCTAATATATCATAATAGTATATTGAAATTCTGGCATGGATAGTCAAAAAATGACCTTGCCGATCTCGTCGAAATCTCGTGCGTGTGCCAACCGTTATATATCGCAAATATACCACGCTTCTTTTCACCGTCTAGACCAATCAGATCGCTGTATTTGAGCCGTCAATGTACTGGTATGATATAATCATAAATATCACTTTAATTGTGAATATATGTACGTAAGAATAAGTTTTACCGAGATAAAACCGGGGGATTCCACTGTCCGTTTATATTGTCCTTTACTTTCACAGATGAACTTCTTATTTGTTACAACCATTTTCAGTAATAGAGCGCGAAGCCATTGCAGTGAACTGCAATAAAACTTCTTACACTAATTAGTTTCAGCTGTAGCAGTGGCCACTTTGGTGTTGAACAAGGCTACTTGATAAAGACCAAAAAGTCTGCTTGTACAAAGGCAAAACTAGCTCTGTCTGAGGCTTAAGTTGTAAATGAGAGTTTACGATTGACACCCTGTGTTCAAGATTAAGATACAATGTAACATTACCATGCACTGGTCCATGTACAAATCTTTTTTATTTCAACTTCCCCAGACAAACTGTCTGCATGGGACATACAATGTTGTCGACTTTGCCAGCTGGCTACAGCTGGAACTAATTAGTGTGAGCAGTTTTATTGCAGTTCACTGCAGTGGCTTCGCGCTCTATTACTAAAAATGGTTGTAATTATCTGCTTGGAAAAAAAAACATTTTTCTTAGCCGCAACCATAAATTACCCATGAGTTCTATGAATTACCACTTACCGCACATATATTCAGCTTCATCCTCGCCGTACGTGCAGTCCCAGCCACCGTCGCACTGCCACTCACAGGGGATCTCGCCCCACACTTCGTAAGCATTGCCATAGGTGTCGTACTCCAGTCATAAAACAGCCAAAGGTGCAGGAAGAGCTGCCTATGGTGTCCAATCAATGCCAAAATTACTACTTTGATTTTACAACACAACATGCCTTTCCGAATTCTATTTTACATTCAACATGCTATTTCACAACACAACATGCCATTCCGAATTCTATTTTACAATTCAACATGCTATTTACAACACAACATGCACTTCAAATGACAACACATCATGCACTTCCAAATCCTATTTTACAACTCAACATGCTCTTCCCAATTTCATTTGACAACACATCATGCACTTACAAATCCTATTTTACAACTCAACATGCTCTTCCCAATTTCATTTGACAACACATCATGCACTTCCAAATCCTATTTTACAACTCAACATGCTCTTGCCAATTTCATTTGACAACACATCATGCACTTACAATCCTATTTTACAACTCAACATGCTCTTGCCAATTTCATTTGACAACACATCATGCACTTACAAATCCTATTTTACAACTCAACATGCTCTTGCCAATTTCATTTGACAACACATCATGCACTTACAAATCCTATTTTACAACTCAACATGCTCTTGCCAATTTCATTTGACAACACATCATGCACTTACAAATCCTATTTTACAACTCAACATGCTCTTGCCAATTTCATTTGACAACACATCATGCACTTACAAATCCTATTTTACAACTCAACATGCTCTTCCAATTTCATTTGACAACACATCATGCACTTACAAATCCTATTTTACAACTCAACATGCTCTTGCCAATTTCATTTGACAACACATCATGCACTTACAAATCCTATTTCACAATTCAACATCCCATTCTAAAGCTAGCTCTGCGGAGCAGGGCAGTGTTACTGGCTATCGAACAAGATTCAAAATGGCGGACGCGAAATGGTCCCCTCGCACAGAGAGAGAAATGCGAACTTTGCACAAGTCTAAAAACGCAGCTTAGCACATTGTGTATCTAAACAAGATGAGCGTGCTCGAAAACTAGGATCGATCACGATTTTAAATTAAAAATTGGCTGTTTTTGGAAAAGAAACTGCGCGTTAAAATCAGCAGTTTTGTCTATTGTGCACCGTGTGTGGGAGGCTTATCGTGAAAGACCGAGATTTACTACATGGCGCATCTGATACGGATATGGTCCCATCGCATAGAGAGATGAAAGTGGGCTTTGTGTAAGTTCAAAAGCACAGCTTAGCTCATCGTGCATCTAGACAAGTTGAGCGTGCTCAAAATAGGAGATCGATCACAATTTTGGGTGAAAAAAAACGATTGTTTTCGGTGGAGTAACCGCGTTGCAACCAGTGGTTTTGCCCACAGGCTCTCGACTCATTGCAGGCGAACCGCCAGACGTCACTGATAGAGTTCTGAGTTTATTGTTGATGCAACGGACTGACATAGATTTGAAATTTCTTTACATGGTCGGGATTGTTACCTTGGTGCGGTTTGCTCCGAGCTGAGACATTTTATAATTTCTGTACTATACATAGCGTGTCAGATATTGCAGATGGCTTCAAACTATTGAATTTTCGTATGTATGGACTGTAGATACAGTTTTGAGATTATCGTAGATGCAACAGACTGCGATTTGAAATTTGTTTTCATTGTCGGAGTTTTAACCTTGGTGCAGTTTGCTCTGAGCTGAGACATTATTTTATTTTGTACTATACAAAGCTTGTCAGATATTGCAGATGGCTGCAAAGTGATTGACTTTTCATATCTGTGGACTTTGATCCCAGAGTCCTAAGTGTATTGGAGAATGCTACGGCCTGAGATAGATCAGTAATTTCTCATCCTTGACGGAGTTTAACGTCAGTGCAGTTTGCTCCGAGCTGAGACTAATAATTTTTGTACCATTGCAGATAGCTGCAAAGTGATTGACTTTTCTTATGTGTGGACTTTCATAGAGTCCTGAGTGTATTGGAGGATGCTGCAGACTGAGACGGATTGGTAATTTTTTTAGCCTAGACGGAGTTTTAACGTTAGTGAAGGTTTACTCGGAGCCGAGTCATAGATTGTCGGATATTGCAGATTGTATAGCTGTGATATCGCAGCGGTATGGCGTGTATCGAACGCGCTCGGGTCATTGAGGTCATCGCCACAGTGCGATGACCTCAATGACCCGAAGCGCGTTCGATACACTCCACAAGTACCGCTGCGATATCACAGCTATGCAGATTGCAGCAAAGTGAAACTGAAGACAATAGATAGCCGTGAGCATATTGAAGAATGCTTGGAATTGAGATGATTTCGTCGTTTCTTAACAAAATAGGAGTTTAACGCTATAGTGCAGGTTACTCAGTTCTGAGATAATTAAATAATTTTGTTACACGCATAGCTGGTGCGGTCAGATAGTACAGATTGCTGCAAACTAATTTCGTGTCACAACTACACGCTACTGTAATCTTTTCAAGGTATTCTTGTGTCAACTTTTTATGTCATAATTCGACGAGCAGCATCGAAAAGTTGGTATCTATTTGCATCACAATGTATGTTGTACAATGGAGAGAATGAAATGAAAGCCGGGGAGGAGTTTTCTTTAATCTTCCAACACTTACTTGACAATAATAATAATAATAATGCAGGAAATCAGTACGGAACAATTTCCTCTCTGCTTTTTGACCGTAACGTACAACTTTTAAAATATCACTGATTAGGTATTTGGTTGTAGGAAAATAAATAAATTCCTTTCAGGGGAAAGTTTTCTATTTGGCGACAGGGTTTTTCCTCAGCTTCCAAGGGTTGGTAAAGTAAAACAGAATTACAGTCAACTCGCACTTTTTCCAACCCGCCCAGAACCAACTCGCCCGATTCAAACTCGCCCGATACCAACTCGCCCGTTGTTTTGAGATAGGGTGTTGTAGATTCCATGTACGCTAACCCGATGGCCCGAGGCCAGCTATTTTCATGTCATGCCAGGCCAGTAACTCGTGAAAGACGGTCCTGCTGTTCCTAAAGAAGTGAGCCAGTACGCAGTAACTATCCCTATACGTAAAGAAGCCGAACGAAATTTATTCTTTCAAGAGATTTGCAAAACGTGAAATTCGCAAATAAAAAGTTTTCCGTGTTGGCACATATTTCAAGCCGCACCTGTGGTTCTCTATGTTAGAAATATTTGTTGTTAGAAATAAAACGTTTTATGCGTACCAGTTGCTGCGAAAACGAGCCCTGCCACTCTTTTATATGTTCTTCCACTCCAATGACCAAGCTACCCGAGTGGCAAAGGCTACCGATTCGCAGCAAGCGTACCAGTAGCTCTGCATGGCAGGGCTGTGTGTTTACCGGCGTTATACGGCCTCCGTATAACGCCGGTAAACACACAGCCCTGCCATGCAGACCTAGCGTACCAGGTACTCATAAAATTGCAAAATAATATCGGAGTTGGTATATGGCGAGTTGGAATCGGGCGAGTTGGTATCGGGCGAGTTGGAATCGGGCGAGTTGGTTCTGGGCGGGTTGGAAAAAGTGCGAGTTGACTGGTACCCCGTAAAACAAGGTTCTTTTACAAGGTAAAGCGAAAAAATCTTGTAGATTATATTGGCAATGTCTACTTAGCATGCGCAATGAACTATGAAAATTGTACGACCTGCTCCGTCACAGAACGGAGATAATGTCTAGCTCGGAGGGAGGTCAGCGGATACTTATGATTGAGGTGAATCTTGCCTGGTCTTTCACATGAGCCGCGCACACGATAAGCCTCCCACGGTGCACAATAGACAAAACTGCTGATTTTAACGCGCAGTTTCTTTTCCAAAAACAGCCAATTTTTAATTTAAAATCGTGATCGATCCTAGTTTTCGAGCACGCTCATCTTGTTTAGATACACAATGTGCTAAGCTGCGTTTTTAGACTTGTGCAAAGTTCGCATTTCTCTCTCTGTGCGAGGGGACCATTTCGCGTCCGCCATTTTGAATCTTGTTCGATAGCCAGTAACACTGCCCTGCTCCGCAGAGCTAGCTTTAGAATGGGATGTTGAATTGTGAAATAGGATTGGAAGTGCATGATGTGTTGTCAAATGAAATTGGAAGAGCATGTTGAGTTGTAAAATAGGATTTGGAAGTGCATGATGTGTTGTCAAATGAAATTGGGAAGAGCATGTTGAGTTGTAAAATAGGATTTGGAAGTGCATGATGTGTTGTCAAATGAAATTGGGAAGAGCATGTTGAGTTGTAAAATAGGATTTGGAAGTGCATGATGTGTTGTCAAATGAAATTGGGAAGAGCATGTTGAGTTGTAAAATAGGATTTGGAAGTGCATGATGTGTTGTCAAATGAAATTGGGAAGAGCATGTTGAGTTGTAAATAGGATTTGGAAGTGCATGATGTGTTGTCAAATGAAATTGGGAAGAGCATGTTGAGTTGTAAAATAGGATTTGGAAGTGCATGATGTGTGTCAAATGAAATTGGAAGAGCATGTTGAGTTGTAAATAGGATTTGGAATGGCATGTTGTGTTGTGAATAGCATGTTGAATTGTAAAATAGAATTCGGAATGGCATGTTGTGTTGTGAAATAGCATGTTGAATCGTAAAATAGAATTCGGAATGGCATGTTGTGTTGTAAAATCAAAGTAGTAATTTTGGCATGGATTGGACACCATAAGCTGCCTGCGTTAGTCAGAGAGAAGGAAATTTCAAATCATGATGAACACTTTAAGGTAGAGTTCGCCTCGGGGACAGACATTCGGTCTCTCAAATTTTTACAATTCTTTTCTTATCTACCACCTTTGGGGATCGTTTTAAAGCTCTTACTTTAAGTAAGAAAAATTTTAAGCGCCTAAGTTTTTCGAAAATCGACAATTTTATTTTTCCCATGAAGGTAACACGCAGATGGCGGCAATCTGTAATTTAAATACCGGTATATGTCATTATAATATGTTTCTCTTGTACCAACTTTTGCGTGGTGACCCCTGATTTTTATTCTTTATTTGGTAAGAGGATGAATTGAAAGTTTCATTAGAGAAATTTGGAGCAAAAGCATAAATCTTTCACTTTCGAGACGCTCACTATCTTAAACTGTGATCACAGCCTTGGAAACGTCAAACTTTTAGACACGGACATTCATGGGAAATTGGTGGTATGTAAATCGTCACACAAGGCACATAGAAGATATACGTTAGGAGATCTACAACATAAACCATTTGGATTCTTACGAACAGACATTTTATACCAAGGATACTGAATCATTCGGTGTATATTAACTGTTCAATCAAGAGGTTTATCAGCAGGGCGTACGCGTACTTTTGGAATACCACCAGTGCATAAGTTGTGCTGACCTTTGGCAACAAATATAACATGGCCAAAACGTTCAGAGAAAACACTACCTTATTGAACAAAGAGCTCTCTGAACATGGCCCTACAATGTTAGCAAACTCCGTCCACAAAGTCAGATATGCTTTGAAAATCAGGGGGAAAAACGGGAACGTAGGCGCTCCACTGTCTAGGACTAGAAACACTTTCGCACACTACAACACCAGTAGTGTCGTCTGGTCAAAGAAAGACAGCACTGTGGTGTGTAACTTGTTGATTACACGACAACAACGAGAAGAGTCTTCAGTTACATACTCCTGCGTTTCTACACGCAATTCGACATGCTAATAGGATCTTTCCATGGTTAACCTTTGGAAGGTAACATCAATTCGTCCAAAAACAAAGATAGTACAATTGGTGTCTATGAAGGCCTAGTTTAAGCTTTACCCTGTATATGGGTAGCGTTAGAAATCTTTCTCACAAACATTTTACAATCCTGCTTTATTTTGAACGGAAAAAAATCAGATCTGACTGTTGGCAGTATGTGACACAATTTGAAACTCATGTATATTTGCATAAACTTATGAACAATTAACTCCAGTTCGGAGAGTATACACTTTAAACGTATGTGTACAAATCACGACAGAAACATACAGAAACATGGGTGTGACAAAAGCCTGATACCTGTCAAAGCTGTATGAAACCATACTGCTACTGCTTTGTCACATGAAAGCGTATTGTACGAAAGAGATAGGAAACGTACTCACATCCATATTCGTCTTCACCACCGGGGCAATCCATGCCTCCATCGCAGAAATACTCGCAGGGAACAAAGTCCACGCCCATTTCGTTACACGGACAATTGTTGCCTTAAAATAAAATCGATCGATCAATCGATCAATCAATCAGTCAATCGATCGATCGATCAATCACTCAAATTAAAATCAATCATACAGATTGTAGCTTTGACTGATATAGACAAATTGGTTATCTGTCACGAACGATCTTGTAGTGTTACTAAAACTTCATCAAACGATTATGGTCCGTGATGTAGCATAGGTGATGTACACACACGTTTAAAAAGAACGAACGTAAAGTGGGTATTAAGATATGAAAGCTTGCACGCATGTTTCACAACTTCCTAAAATGTGAAACGATCTACATCGATATCAGTATTATGAATTGGAACTCAAATTTACCGCAGCCATATTCATCACTTCCATCAGCACAGTCTGGATAGCCATCACAGATTTGATACCAATAGATTGGTGAGTAGTAGGTAGTGCCAGTCACATCGTCATAACCAGTGATGCAGTCGTAAGCATAGTCGTCTTCTGTGTATATGTACAGGGAATGAATACACACTGAATATCGCTATTCTTATCGAACTGACATTTAAAAATGAACGATAGCACTTATTTGATGGTGTAGTCTTATCTCATGTCTAACTGGAAAATCGACAAAGTTCCCCTGCGAACGGGACTAGCTAACCGGGGCATTGGTCATTTACATACGCCTTGTTCTGATCACTCGTGAAAAGACAAGCTTTTATGTGGCTTTTTTTGTAAAACCATACTGTAGTCTATGACCTCTACTTGATTACGGTGTGAGCTGCGCTCTCTCGGCGGGAATGTAACGTACACCGTATCCCACCAAGAGAGCGTAGCATACACCGTTTGCCGAGGAGATATTCTAGACAAACCACATTCTAAATCCAAACATTAACAGCAGCCCTGACCAGATGCCGTTTAGGCAGGATCTTGTTTCCTCGAGGTAAATCTTGAATCAGAGTGAAAATGAATTTCCTGAAAATTCTTATCAACAAGTTGACTTGACAAGGTCAAGAGGAAAAAAATTCTTAGAAACAGTATAACATCATGCCATGGACTTAAACTCTGACAATTATTGTTCACACTTGACTGATTACATACTATCCTATCGAAATAGTTATCTCTCAGAAGAAACGATGTTACTCACCATAGCAGTCTTCACTGATAGCCTGACAAACTGGAGAAAACAAACAAAACAAACAAACTTTTATGCGAATGAAATGAAGTAATCACTTTGTAATGGCGGAGAGGGTGTTCAATTGAACCAGTGGCTTTAGAGAATGATGAACTAATTTTGTTAGCCTTTAGTTAGTAGATAGTATCACGATTTATCTTAATTTTTGTGTGTTAAAAACCGAGTGAAATCGCAGGGCAAAAATGTTCCAATTTTGAACATGAATATGCGCATCCAGGCGAAGTAGATTGGGAAATATTGATCAAATAAAGTGTTCCTTGCTTCACCAAAGGAATATTAATTGTAAAAGTTCTTAAAGGCGGAGCCTTTCTTTAAAAGGGCGCGAAGCTATGGCGGCGATCATAAGTGGACACCAAACAGATAACACGCGGGTACACGCTCCTGAAACTGTCACTTTTTAGTTTTTTCCGGCCGCAAAAACGTAGGCAGACTGCCAGGCGGTCAGCACGTAACTGCTGCCGATCGAATTCTGTGGTTATATTCAAATTCTAACGCGACTGGAAGACGATGTTTTAGGAAGTTCGAGCGTTGGTGGTGCGGAATCAATGACCGTTGGCGATTTGAACTGACCGTCAATCAAACGCTTGTGTAAACTCTGTTTGCAAGATTAGCAAAAGGTGACAAAAGGTTGAGATCAGTTTGTGTAATTACGGTAATGTTATAGAAATCAAACATCGTATTGGCCAGGTATTTGACTGGGAGGAGAACTCCGCTAATGGGAAAAACGGGATTGAAAATTGCGGCTTTAAATTGTTAAAGTAAATCATCATTATTGACTTAGATGCACTCAATATTTGTCTCTTCAAGGTGAACTCATCTTGTTTGCAGGGCTTTCTACATAGTATCATAACAAATCATTTACTTCTCAACATTAATCGTAAACAAAAAATATGTAAGTGTGTTTGAATTTCAAGACGTTTCACTATATATATCTGGTAAATGTCTAGATTAAATTACCGCTTTTTTCTTGTCCCACTTGTAAGGGCTGTTCCAAACGAGGTTTGCTTGCCGAAAACGTGCCGATCAATGTGACTAACCTCAGATGATAAAAAAGCTTACGAACATACATAATGCTGAAAAGGGTCGACTTCATCTAACTCGAGTTAGAATTTACTCACGTTCAAATATTGATTCTACGTCCCGTCTGGCTTGACAGGCCACCTCAGATTCATCGTCGAAATAGAAGAGACAGTCATACACTGAGTCACAGATCAGTTCGGCTGGCATGCAGAAGTCTCCACACTGGTAGCCCAACGGAAAATCAGACGTGAAGTTCACGCAAACTAGAGGAAAAGACGAGAGGTAAATGTACCCGATTGCGCAGAATGTTTGTGTAGTGTAGTGTTGGGTAGTGTTGTGAAGTGTAGTGTAGTGTAGTGTATGTGTAGTGTAGTGTAGTGTAGTGTAGTGTAGTGTAGTGTAGTGTAGTGTAGTGTTATGTTACATGTATGTTGTGTTGTGTTGACGGGTAGTTATTAGTCCAAAAAAGACGAGTAATGCAATGTAAACGACGAAAGTGACTGGAAATCAAACCAAATGATTGAATCATATAAAGATATGGATTTCTAAACGAAAACAATCTTACAAAGTAAAGAGGGGCAATTGATGAACCATCTCCACCAAGTTCAAAAGCTACCGTTTGTAGCATGAAGTTAGTGTGGCGTGCGTGAGCAACGAAAGTTGAGTAAGCCCTGTTGGTGTCTCGTGGATTTTAATGTTTGACAAACATTGACTAGGTTGTCACACGTGGCGGTCATGAATATTGAGCTAGTCTATGTGTTCAATGAATCTCAATGTGGCACGTATTGCAAGGTAGTTAACTCTCAGTCTAACTTCCGGATCTTTGACGGTCAACGAAAATTCAACCTTTCATCAAATAATAATACATTTATCACCTCAAACGTTGTCAAGTTTTGTTATTAGAAAAACGCCATGTGCATTAATTAAACACCAGCGAAAAAAGGAAAAGCAAACAAATTTCATCAACAGCCGCTGGTTCAAGCACTATGGCTGTGTAATAGTTCGAGACAGTTCGTTTGTCGATAATCTCACCGAGATTGATCTTGACAACCATAGTTTATATTAACGAAGGCACTCCTAGCCAATAAGATAACAGGATACACATCCTTCTTCCTATAACCAGTGTTAAAAGCTCGTTTGTCATCGGTCCCGAGCGTATTCTCACATGGACAGTACAAAGGTTTGTCTAGTCCTTGTTATACCTGGAATGTAAGGTTTCGTCTGGCTCCAGTTCTCGTTCCAGGGAAGAGATCTGGCTTGCCAGTGTTCTATACCCAAAGGAGCGGTGAGGGAAGTTGTTGCCAGGTTACAAAAAGCGCGGAATTTAGTAGCAATGTGAAATGTTGCCACAATGTCATATCAATGCCAAATGTGTCAATCAAAACGCGCATCGGCAAACTCATCGAAATTGACTAATCCCCTATAATCTATTTCAGGGGAAGGGTTAAATATACGTTGCATGGCTTTGGATTGTCAGAGACTGTGAAGGGAAGGACTTTATCTTCGACGGTTCAAACGCATTGCCAGCTAGTCTCGATGCAAAGGCTAACTTATTTAATGACCAACATTGTCAATACTTTGCCATAAGTTTTCATGAAAAGCTAGTGTTCACAGGTCTTTTATTGAGATGTCGTTTGAAAGTCATAGATCTTGTTCTAACATCATGATAGCAAGTCACAATTTGAACAAATGACGCTCCTTGCAAAAATAACTTTAAAACAATATTACAACATTTCTTTTTGAAGAAACATTAGCAATTTCAGGCCAGTTTTGCATCAATACACCAATAATGAAATAAACAGCATTTTCAATTAAAGCTTATACGAAAAAGTCAAACTATAAAATTTTAAGTTTTACTCACGTTGAGTTCCGAGTTCAGCTTCAAGTTCAATAACAATTCTAGATATGATGTCATCTCCGAGGTAGAGATAGGGGTCATTCATGTCAAAGTTATAACCCATTGTAGGGTATTGTTTCTTCTGCTCGGGCTTGTAAGGAATTTCAAAACGATTTCGCTACAGAGAGAATGGAGGTGATTATTGCATATCAGTATATCGATGTCGCAAACTGAATACAGCAATCTGATTGGTCGAGACGAGAAAATAACCTTGCTATATTCACGATATAGCACGGGTAGAACACGCACGAGCTCTTAGCTTGAAAAATTATTTTCTAATGTTTCACGCTCCGGAATTTCATGACACTATTATGATGTAATGGCTCTAAACTACCTTCAGCAACGGGTGAATCACTGAGTTTTGACCAGATCATTCCATATAAGCGTTCGCTATTTCTCGTGCATATGTGTCGTGGACTGGTCAAAATGTCGCGGTACACCATCGCCAAATGAGATTGCGTAGATATATCACACGCCAGACATTTGCAAATGATTTGGGTTACATAATGTGATTGGTTTTTTAAATAATACCCTCAATATTTTGCTTTGTGAGGTATCTGTGTTCGCGCTGAGGTAGCTGGAGGGGTGGGGCATCATTATGACTGACGATTGGGTATCAAATCTTTCGCTTGCTATTGTCGGGGATTAAATGCATAGGTTCTCACGACATTAAAAAAAATATATAACCCTATCACTGAAAATGGAGATATTGACTGAGTACAGAGCCAATCCATAGTCACTGTAGAAAGATCCGTATTTTAATGACAAAAGCGTTATCTTAAAGTGCGTTTCATTTGTTTTAAACAACCAATAATTTTGCAAAATGTTGTGATGCATGGATCCCTCCTGGACAGGTTATCTTGGATACAAAAATAAATGAAATGTAAGCAGTAAACGACATCGCCAACACGTGTCTTACCTTGATCTGGTCTTTTTTCTGGTCCTTTGCAGGCCTGGTCGCCGCAGCGAGAACAGCGAGGCATGCCAACAATACAGACACTGTGAAGAAACGCATTGCTTCGGTGAGCGAGTGAGTTCCGGTATCAGAAACTTGTCATCAGAGAGTGACGGAAATGTGCAAATTTCGGCTGAATTTATTCATTTTTGCACCAGAATTTGGTCCGATATGACAAAAGCAGCAGCAATCATCCAAAATATTTGCAATGTGAACGACGTTTACACAAAAAGTGAAAGCTTTCATATTTAATTACATCGTATACATACTATAAAACGCGCAAGTCGAAACTTGTCATTCTTTAGTACATTTCCCGTAATCTACGACACAAACGCCTACGTGCGATATGGCTTTATGCTCAGTGAAGAATACTTTGTAAATATTTTGGATAATGAGTGTTAGTTTTGACAAAATGAATCACCTTGGTTTAAAAAGCAAATAACTGTAACTTTTGATAATCTTTTTCACTACTTTACTTTTAATGTCAATCACACCTTCTTGTCCTTTTCCCCAAAGCATGTTTATATACACAGTTTTCAGCTTGCCAAAACAGCCTGAACATGTGTTGTTGACCTGATAATTCTGGCAGGGATTGGGGTTAAATGTAAACATTGCCGGTAAATTTCAGACTATCGACATTATGTAGACGAAGTAGTGGATGTTTCAACATGCTTGGCAGTAGAATAAAAACTTGCAACTGACATACAAGGCAAAAAATATATGAAAAAATCGTCCAATAAGAGTTGCTAGCTCTTTTATACAGTGGCTACTAGACGATACCATCAACTTTCTGTAGAGTAGCACTGCAGTATATTTATTTGAAGCGGCTGTTTCCGTTTATGCTCAAAATGTTCGTTGTCAGAGAATGAGCGGAAGTCTCTACAGTCGGTGGTGAGTAAAGGTATACAGTCATCTGTAATCTAAATATGCCCAGATGTGGTCAAAGGGGCGTTCCTTGGTATTCAAAATGCCCATGTGAGGGCGCTGTTTATAAAAAGCGGCCGCCCGCTTAAAATCTGTGATTGTTTAGATTTTCTCTTTCCATGGTAACTTTGGAAAAAATTGGAACAGGTGACAGTATAGCTTTAATCTATGTGTGGCCATGGCTTCTCATGTTTGAGTTTTATTGTTAAAAGTTTTAGAATGTCACTGCGGTACCTTTTGCGTACAGAATTTGAAACAAGTATATTCCATCAAGAAAACTTTGAAGCCTTGGTTCCCATATTACCAAATTTGACTACTCCTTGCAGCGTCTGTAAAATGACGATTCTATGACATGAAGTGCATTAACTTTAGTATGGCAATACTTGCAGTATATGCAAAATACCACAGCATAATGTTAAACCACAAATAGTTGAAAGGGACCCAGATATTTTTTTTTAAGTTTGAAAATGATACTCATATTTCATTTCGTTGGTCTCTTTCCAAGGCTAGAATTGACTGATTAGGTTACATGTGCCAGGTTAAATTAATGGTTATAATTGCAATCACAGAGGTCATTGTAAATTGTGCGCTACTTCCTCTACAAAATTATGAGTCAATTATAAATTAAAGCAAACCAAAACGCTTGCGGTGTTTGAATGTATAATCTCTTTATCTCTTAATCTAATAAATGCGTATTTACGTCGTTTAAAGTATGACAATGCCCAGTGTAAATGAATCAGTGAGTTCTGTTAAAGAAGTTCCAAACACGTTTCAACCCGCTCTAAATGTCCTCGGGAAGCGTAAAGAAACGGTCAAAAGAATTTAACAGTCCATTAAATTTGTGAAACACCAAATGAGGTGTAGCTACTGTGATAAGGGCATCGACCAGTCTGGCATTGAAAAAAGTAAATGTCAGGCGATATTCGTATAATTAATGTAATTTTCAATCAGGTGCCCCCGAAAAATGATATGTTTACGTGACAGAGGGCAATTTGAAAATCGAAAGGCAAACATGTCGATGAATCTACGGTTTCATTAGTCTGGGAATGAAATTAACAATTTGTCAACTTATCGCGTCACTGATGGGTAACTTATAGCAACAGGCTAGCAAAGACAGTAAGTTAGTATTGCTTAAATGGCCAGTGTCAGCAACAACCTCCGTTTACGGAGACAGATAGCCAAAATCTTGAGAGTATCATTACAATGGCTACCGTCATCCTTCGGAACGACACAATCTACTAGTAGAGATAAAGCTCTCTGATCCCTAATTTAAAAATCTTAGCCGCAGTCACAGTCATATTCGTTCATATTCAAAATTAAATAAACCCACATAAATAACAGAATAAAACATATAAAGTAACCAGATATGAACTGAAAATGCTCACATGTTTAAGTAAATATTGCAGTTGTATGAGAATTTCAACTTTTGCCACATGTTTGCAACTTCATGGAAAATATTCACCACAGATTATATCCAAAGTCAGTAAGTATATAAATATGTAATTAGCTGAAATACAAATATCAATTTTCTTTGACTGCTGTCATTGTATTACCACTTTTTTACCCTGGTAGTCCCATTGGGCTACCATTTTCTGAAGTTGGTAGCCCAGCGACAAGGTCTGGTAGCCCATGCATGAATGAAGAAGGGTTTTTTTGTAAAGAATATTTTATTTATATCTAGACAATGAACGATTTATTTTGCATGATTCTATCCAGTGAGTGAATTTTCTAGTCATTTGACATCAATACCTGCAGATCATAGCCTTAGGAGAACGGTATATCATGTGTAGTGGACAACGGTGACGCCTCAAAGTTTGACGACCTATTCACACACACGCAGAGCTTTGATGTTCGCAATGACAACGACTTTTCACTCGGCACGTGTAAACATAACATGGCTAAAATAGATTGGCTATGAATTTCAGGATGGCAACTTGGTACAGTCATGTTCCTAATACTTTCGTGGCAATTTTGACTATATTTCCCCAGCATATCATGGGATGATCTCGTACACTTCGGAAAGCTAAATGTGTGGATGGCCCGACAGCTTTTTCTTTGCAGTTTGAATAATTTTGTGTCTAATTGTGATTGATAAATTGTGATTAAATAAATATGAAAATGAATTTTCATTGGTCATCATTTCTCGAGCCTGTTATCCAAGTACATCAGTTCAGATATAAATGATATTTTATTGAAAGTTTGTCGCAACAAATTCGACATGTCCCTTCTGTGTCCAGCTGGGTTGACTGTATGAGCATCGGTATAGCATGTGTAGTGGCGTCAGCGATCAACATAATGTCGTCCACTAAGTAATTTCATGTCCCATGCAGTGTGCGAAATTAAGAGAAAATAGCTTCAGGTCATAAGGGCCTTGCACCAAGCCAAAGCTTCAGGTCCTTACAGAAAACTGCCGGTCCTCAATAAATGCAGTTGAACGACCATTAAAGTCATACACTCTCTCGACTAATACTATGCTTTTGAATGTTGTAATATTTAATTTTTCTTGTCCTTTTTTCAATACAAAAGTGACTATTGTTCACATAGATTGCAGAATAGTGTAAGTGAATGCATCATTCAGCTACATGATATGGAATCTGAAAAAGATCACAGCCCTCATCTTCCTCACTGTCATGCGCACACATTTATCAATGTTTTCCACCACGGGGGGGGGGGGGGGGGGGGGGGGGGGGGGGGGGGGGGGGGGGGGGGGGGCTATGGGACTAACAGGAGAATTTGACTTTTTTTTTCTAGCCATGTCAAATCCCCCACTTTCGGACCATAAAATGATGTCAAACACCCAGGGGCCGGCGAATACAGGCTCATGCACTGACTACGTGTGGGTGATGAAAGTGAGACAGTTTGTCTCTCATGACAGTCTATGGGAGATGATGTTCTCTATATGGCTGTGTAAAATTGTACACTACACCAGGGCATGTGATATTGTGATTTGAAAATGGTTGGCGAGCTGAAAATCACTTCTGAAATTAGCCAACGTGAGTGGTAGAGAAGTGAGTGAATACCTTAGTACCCTGAAAACGGTCATGAGTAAGGGGAGTGTGTGAATAATTTTTTATGCAAACATTGATCACTACGTCTTTTTTAATTGTAATGTAAAGCAGAAGGAAGAAAATACTTGGTATGTATTTTGATATGACGTATGGCTTACTTTCAAAATTTTCAAAAAATAAATTGTGCTTAAATGTGGCCTCTGTTGCATTCATGAAGAAACAGGTGAAGTTATACTTTTAATTAAAAGGACAAGTATCGTAACTTTTTCTCGATTATAGAAATTGCAGACAACATGAATGGCACACGTCGCCACTCGCGGAAATGAATGCATATTTTCTGATTGAAAAGTTTTGACTGAGCGATTGCTGGGTCTCATCGCCTTTTAAAATGATTCTGAAAAGTTTGACAGACACTCTATACTGCTGAAAACGATCGCGACACGATCAGTTAATGATACCGTAAAATCTTGAAAGACGTAATTTTGTGCGATATTTAGGCGTAAAGCCCGGGAGACGGTGAGTTTTGCATGCCTGTCGTAAAACGGTATACATTGAAACAATTTGAAGCCCTACTCTCGGCCTCTGAGAGTATACACGACGGATCGTGCAACTCGACAAAACTGTTATGATAAGGCCGCTATGTTTTATAAAATGTACACTTGTTATCACGTCGATATATATCGTGCTAACAGTCGGTTTTGTGAACTTTGGTTGAAGACCAACGAGCAAGCAAGATGTTCTAGTGGTCCAGAAACAAACGTAGCGAAACGTGAACTTGACTGTCGACTGCAGGTAGCACTATTGGGCTGTCGTGTAACATCTTATCCTTGTATTGGGCGTAGTTCAAAACCATGGAGGTAAAAAAATACCTCCATGTTCAAAACTAAATATGTTTAGGCAACAGCACTGTACTCGTAGTAGGTTTTTGTCTTAAACTCTTCTATGAACCGTTTATGTTTTGAACGCGTCTACCAGGACACGAAGTGCGATCAATATCCCCTGTTGCCCCGCACTCCCACGGTGGAAAACATTGATAGGTGCATGACATTCAAGTCTGAATCAATATGATTCAAAGTTAGTCATTATCTGGATCTGTTACAGGTCTTGACGGAGAAATTTTCATCATCTATTCCAAATTCCAGTCGGTCATAAGGACCGACATGTTGCTAAAAACTTTCGGCCCGACGAGAAATCTGTCGGTCTCGGACCGTCGGACCGACGTTAATTTCGCACACTGGTCCCAGGCTTTGGTAGTCCGTGTGGGCTACCATTTCATGGACTTTGGTAGCCCCAGGGAAAAGTTGGTAGTCTGTGGACGCGGGACTACCGCTAATTTCGAGCCCTGTTAATATAGCAAGTGTAATTGCCTTTGGTTAAGTTCTTCAAGATATGTATGCCTAACTAAAAGCTCACTAGATAAACAAATTATAAAGTAGTTGACATGAAAATGCAACATATCTTTCACTTCCACAAAATAATTATGTCATTAATACATAAACTATATCCCTAATCGGAAAAGTTAGTTAAATATGCAAATTGCAAGTTTTGTCAAATATGGTCATGTCAATCCAGATATATATCCCTAAAAAGGAAAGCGTATATTAAATATGCAAATTAGTAATAAGTACATCTGTTAAAACCACGTTCATCGTCCTTATATCAGCGTATCTTAACTACACATAGCAAGGTCCGTCAACTTTGATCACAGCAGTGCAGATATATATCCCTAATTTGGAAAGTTCGTTCGATATGGAAATTAGTGATCAGCTGAAGTGAAAGACAGAAAAGAAAGACAAATGTTACCATCAGGTATAAATAGTCCAATGATTTCGGCATGATATCTACAACAAAATGCTCGACCGAAGAGGGAAGCCATTCTTCGGAGTATTCTTGATTCAAAAGTTTGCCGCAAAGGAGGTATCCCAGACTAAGCCTTCAAACAATCAGCGTAAGTGCCACGTTTTCGCTCCAGCACACTGAATGAGTTATGGTACTCACGGTATGCTGGCTATGCTTGTTGATATATAGATAAGGGATAATTGTCAGGGTTCTTTAATCATGTGACATGGCTAACAAGTGTCATTACTAACTGTACCTATTCAAATATAGCGAGCAAAACAAACAGAATTCGCCTGTTGAAATGTAAAATGATGCAAGAGGGCGCACTTACCATGATTAAGGCAGAGTATAGTCTAACATTCACATAAACAGCTTATCATCGTTGTAATATTTAGATGTATTATCTCTCTAGCTGTACTAATGGATATTCACCTATTTTGGAAGCACTAAAGGAGCGAGCTTGGCATTTCGTTACGATTGTGGAGAGGGTACCACCCGTAAACGAGAGCGGATAAAGGAGTTTGGCAAATTATAGTGGGCTACCTGCCCACTATAAGTTGCTATCTACTTTTAATTCCTCCAACACTTTTTTGACTTTCTTAACTGCACCTTTATCACTAACGATGCTTCGATTGTCTTACGAGCAGGATAACAGAGCTCAACCAGAGTAGTGGCTTGTGAATGACAAATGAGCATCTTTATTTCTTGGATGATGTTTACAGAAGAGCCCGCTGATGATAAAGATTAGCTTTCTCTAAATCAAACACTCCATTTCTACATTTAATTATGGGGTGAAATTTTACATCACAAATTACATAGCTGCTAATTAAAAAGTTAATAACTGACCGTCGATACGATTTGTCATGCTCCTAAAAGAGTCCATAAGACATGCTCGTAAAAATCTTGATTACATTGTTCTCGAGACAAATAAAGCAGTGTTAATTTGGCGAAGATGTGTTTTCTGGCCACTTCTCCATCAGGTTATTGCAATTTTATGTCCACCAAATGTTGTTTATCAAGGATTTTTTAATCACCTTCTTTGTCAATGTTTCCAATTAACATAAGCTTATAACTGTTTTAATGATGTTCCCCTCGACATATAACAATGTTGGTTGTGATAGACTGGGATTCCTCTGTAACTTTGGAGTTTTCTCCGTAACACCTTTGAGCATATGCTGTTGGCCTTTCGAAAAAACCCTATTGTCAAAATCTTATGTAGATGGGTAATATTAGGTCTAGTCATTACTTGAAGTTTGTGTGTAGTTTTCTACTCCGAGTAATTGAACCACTAAGTAAGCACCTTTCGACCAGTTACTTGTAATGTTTGTATTCTAGGACACTTTAGCCACAGGTAACAATGATACGTGTAATAAATACAGCAGAATCAGTGACAACTTTCCAACATCGTACATAATGGCAGCCAGCAGTAGACATGGGTGTTAATATTCACACATGTATATAGACGTACAACCATGATACTTAAAATTAGTAGGTGAAGCATTGAAAATATTTGACTTTTTCCTCTTCCACACGCCGATCGTTTACTGGTTTGTGATCTGCAGTGAGAATAGCAAGTCGTGCCATGGCAACAAGCAGCACAGCCACAATACAGAAACGCATCGCTTGGACTTTTTGGTGTAGGTACTGTTATCAATAAGAAATCTGTCTACGGAGACTGATGGAAAAGTGCAACTTTATTGGATTTGTTTTGCACGTAGATATGTTGTCGTCGAACAAACGGCGGCAGTCGCAATCCAAACTACCTAGTCAGGCATCTAGAATATTTTTTGCACAAAACTTAGAATTTCTATGATGTAATTACGCCGTTTACGGAGTAATGGTGGTCGGAACTTTACGAGAAATGATAAACACCAACGGCGAGTTTTTTAATATGCACATACTCATTTTCTTTTCAACAGAGTGTCCGACTACGGTCGCTACAAATGGAGACGCTTGGTACGGTGGACGTTTACGTACAGGTAAATACCATCAATCCTTTATTAGTCGTGTTTTAGGAGCATCGAGATATAGCACATTTGAAATGTCTCATTTTCTCCGTTGGATGCTTTAAGTTTTTTTCTCAGTCGAATTCTTCACATGCAAAACTTTGTGAAATACTTTTCTGTGAAAAAATGATCCACATATCCCACCTTGCATCATAGAGAGGAAATAAGACTAACTGCTGGTGTTTTGCAAGATTACAAATATGAGGATATCAAGCAAAACATCAAACTACTTTTACAAGCCGATTCCTAATAATACTGATCACTTAGTAATACTTAAGCTTTTCACTGGGAAATCACCAAATGTAAGAGGACATGGATAAGACTCGGGATTAGTGGATAACGTGTTTCGCATTATTCATAACTGGGATGACGTTGAGTTGCAGGGCAGGTGTCTACTGTAAGACGTTCTGGAGAAGTGCCTAAAATGTATATAACTTTAGTTACAACACTGCTCTTGGACATTGTCTTTGTTTTGTCGTGCAGTTCTCTGCGAGATAAACATCGACCTGTTCTCAATTTTGTACCGGTACAGTGTAATATCTAGATATTGCACTGCACCGGTGCAATATCTAGATATTGCACTGCACCGGTGCAATATCTAGATATTGCACTGCACCGGTGCAATATCTAATATCGAAATCAAACGAGTGCAAACTTGACAACAGGTGGCCGTTACCACACAGTGACCGACACAACAGAAACACTACAAAAACACCCAACAACAAATGACAGCAGAAGGGACTTTAATACACCATGATTTAATTGAATGTCTACATTACAACATTACTTTTTATCGAAATTCAAAGATATGTTTGCTCCCTCTGGAAGATCGGCCTCAAAATGAACGTAACGGACGCTGCTCTTGTTTTCTTTATGAATTTCGACGTTCGAACATTCTTCCACCTGGCACTTCAATTCTTCGTCACACTCCTCTTTTATCGACTGTTTTCCCGGCCCAAAATCTGCCAACTTCGCCATTTTTGGTGGCCTTCCTTGCAAAACTTTGCTCACCTTGAACTGCTGATTAAATGAGACAGTTAAGATTTTGATTATGCACGTGAACAATAAATCGGCAAATGCACGGCATTGAAACCAGAGCAAATATAAACATTTTAGAAATGCCATCGCATGATAGAGTCCAACTACCGTCATTCATTCGGTACCACTTTTCCGTTTGTACCCAAAAGTTTATCAGTTTATACAAAGTTTATGATACCAAGTTTTCTTTTTGATCAATTATATGAATAAACGTCTCGAGTTATAATTTACTATGTTGTAATTTATTACTACCTTGTAAGATCTAATAGCAGAACTTCGATGACCCGTTTTTTCAGCAATTAGTTGTTCGTCCATACCATCGGCAAATAAGCGAGTGGCAGCTGTGGCCCGTAGACTGTGGTTCGTATAGTATCCTTCAATTCCCGCGTTTTCGCAGAGTCTTGCCACAGTTTTCATTAGTGTATTCCTCCCAACTGGCATCGTAGAATACCAACAATCTGCGGTTATTTTCTTGGCCGGCTGCAAATAGTATACGTCTTGAGGGCGATCTGAAGGACTAAATTGACATAAACGTGTTAATTATCCGAAATCGGTTGGGGATACAATTAAAAGTTGGACTTGGTGAAGTAATATAGTATACTGATCATGTCAACGTTAACATTAAGGTTGTATGCATCTCGTTATCCATGTTTGTCAGATAATTTCAGCTATTGGCAGAATATGCCCAAGGTTTTTATTCATAAAAATATATAAGGTCACTGGGCTTAATTTTGAAGAAAGGCGCCCTCTATCAGCCAATATTTCTAGTTCAACAAATTTTACTCAGAATATTACAAAACCACCGAAAAGTAATAATTTCGAGCGTCGTAGTGGACGACCCAGTAGACCGGACAATCGAATTAATTGTTCACATTATGCGCAGTGGAAAGCGCCACAACCAAAATAATCAAGGCACGATATACTTGGAACATCTACCATGGCTCTAGTAAAGTACACTTCAACACTGAAGCAAAACGATTCTTACCAAAGTTTGTTGTATGTATCATACAATCGCACAATGCATCTCTCCTTGCAGTCTGTGTTTTCGAACGCAGTTGTAACTTTACGCTTCACTTTCCTTGATGCCAAGCCACCACTGTTTGTTTTTGACACGTCCTCGGTGTATTCCAGATAATATTTCCCAACATCTCACAGTATTTTTTGCAAATTTGGCCAGGGCGTAAATTCCTGTGCTCTTGGCCCCCTCTCAAAGCAAAATTTATTCCGAAAAGGACGACCTGAGCGTCCAATAGAGTTTGTGGTGTAAAATCGCCAATCAATTTCCTGCTCCAAAATTTGTTCTCATCGTCTACACTCAACACCATGGCCTGTCGCTTTTCGTACCAATTCCTTTTGCGCTCCTTGTTTTCATGATACAATCTAAAGTATCTTTTAGCTGTTTAAAGGTGGGGGTCATTCAGAAACTGGCAGCTTTTATCCATTACTGACAAAATGGTTTTGTATACTCATCACCAATTCATACAAAGTTTGTCCAGGATAATCATTCCCATCTTTTTTCTTTATTTCAGAAACAAAGCGTGACAATGCAAAATTTAATTCATCTTTCGTCATTTCCTCGAGTTTAGGATGTATTACACAATTCCGGATAGTTTTCAGTCGGATTCGAACCACAACATACGGCATCAGTCGCCTAGCTGAAAGGCCACAGACAGAACCAGTCGGCTAAATCTCCACTCCCAAAAAAGAGTGGTTCAATAGCCGGCTAAGTTGTTACATTTTTCTGACTGAGGCCGCTCAACACGTTGTAGAGTTCGTGAAGCACTCACGCACGCATGCTCACTATCATACATCGCACATACACACTTTATCGAAGCGAAGAAACGAATTTCATCAAATATAAATGACGGGTTCTGAGGCCAACTTATTTCTCTCGTTTTGCCAGAAATTAAATGTGTTTACGGCCCAACTATTTTTGTTTAGGGTTTTTAGGATCCTTTCAATCGCCATTTTTTCTATCTCTTTGTCCTTTTTATATCCAAACGGGAAGGGCAAGGTGTGTCAGAATGAACAGGCAACGTGTCTCTTACAAGCAGTGGAACAGGCTTTGACATACCAGGAGGCGCAACGTCGACAGCGAGACTTTCTACTTGTGCCGAGCCTTCTCCCAGTTCACCAGTAACTCTCCAAAATCTTGAAACAGCCAGTCGTCTTCTTCAGGGTATCACTTTCAGTGGGGTTTCGGAAAGTATTTTGTGTAATGAACACTTCTTCATCGCTGTCACTCAGCATGATGCTTGCAGTTCAGTTGCAGTGTCACCAATGACAAAAACGTGCACGTTGGAAAGCCACGTCTACGCTCCGTGTAGAACACGTGGAAATTCCCATGTTTTATCCTTAGCAATGAAATAGTACTATACACAGGTGTGCACTTTCAAAATGGCCATTAATTAATTGCTGTAATCTGATTGGTCCGTGCCCACTCGCAGGTGCAAGGTCACGTGTTGTAAGTCGGATAATGCACTCGTGTCGTGCAATCGTTCAGATATTGAACGGCACTCGGGCCTACGGCCCTCGTGCCGTTCAATATCTAACGATTGCACTCCACTCGTGCATTATCCTATACTTAATCGAATTAACTGTAAAATGTTAACATTGAGTAATGTAAGTGTCATTAGGGTTGTAATTCTTATCTGCAGTTCTTATATTTGATTAGAGTACTAAAGAACTACAGTCTAAAACGATTACTATTATTTTGGAACGACTGAATGGTCGCAAAAGCTCTAGGGAGTATACATACACAGCTATTTCCTATATTTTCTTTTGAGTGATACATAAGAATTATTTGTCAACTATTTCTCCTTCACAAGTACTAAACAAGTTATAAAGCTAACAAAAGTCTTATTTTTATTTGATGTAATTTTCCCACTAGGGTACAGTTACGTTTAAAAGACCGACGTCAACCAGTCGATCAAATTATGATCTAGTAATGTGTCAGTTGCAAAACTATAACGACTTGCAATTATGAATAAAACCTATTACACCAGCTGTACAGTTCTATAATGAAACAAATTAGTTGATTTTTATGATTTAGCTTGAAAATCGCCATTCGACTGAGATTTTTTCGTTTAACACGATTGGAACAAGTTTGGGACAATTGGGTCTCCATATTTTTCAAATTTGTCAAAAGTGTTAGGTGCCCTACAGCTGAATGTTGCAATATTACAAATTACTCATAAAAACCAGTGTATAACTTAGAAAGAAAAGCAGATTAGCTTACATTCGCTCATTAAACCGATATTAATTCACCTTCCAATTATCCCAAATTAGTTCCAATCGTGTTGTTTCTTTTTCGTTCCTTGAAATGGTAACTTGTGTACAACGTTTAGAAAGTCAATACGTGTGTGTTTGCCTTCTGTGTCGAGTTTCAAGCCTTGTATTCAGTAATAAAGATTAATTTTTGATTTTTTTCCATCAATTGAAAAGCTTCTGAGTGATGAAGCAGACGTTAAAATGAAACTTCCATCACGAACAATCAGGATGAATATTCAAGGGACATAAGTTGTAACTTGTGGCAAGTTTTTCAGTATTCTGCTTCTGTATATCAACTGCCGTGTCTGATCCTAATCCGTTTGTCCTCCTGAAATTTCGAGTATTCTTTTTGTCAACACAGCTTCTATGTGTGTAGTGGTCATTGTTTATTGTTTACAAATTAATTCTAGTCCGGATTTGAATACAATTTTCAAAAATAACAATGGAGATTATACTCATATAGGTTGTGTTGATATGCTAAATGTTTGGCATTAAATTACAGTTTAGGGATTCAGTGTAGAAAGTATAGGGAAACCACAAAACAAAAGTTCTGTAAAAATAGCCAAAAGATACAGCTTATGGAGCTTTAAGGTAGTAGGGACCCCCAAAAGGAGAGGATTTTTTATCACTTCCTTAACCTCTCTGCAAGGACACTTTGCACAATTCTCTACCAATTTCTTTCAAAACCAATACAGACGGAAAACGTAAGGTAGAAGAATAGGTTGGGAGCAACACATACGGAAGGAGAGAAAGAGGCTGATGGGTTAACTGGTGCAGAAAGTGATGCAGAGGAAGGGAAAACAAAAGGAACGAAGTTATGCGACGTTGAGGGCTCTCACGGTGACACATAAGAGGCAGAGATGACATTTGATCTATATGATACTTTATTAGGAGAAGTCAACAGGGAAATATGATGCAGGTGGAAACACGTTGTTTTCCTTAAATACGTTTGTGAACATTCTTTCACACAAATGATGGATGACAAGAGTCTTAAATTTGACATGCTTCAATAGTTAAATATATTTTCTTGTATCAGCACTTATCTTTTTGATTTCAAATGGTGCTTGCTAACATCGTTTAGTTCTTTTTTCATCTTGGACCAAGTGTTTTTGAAACCTGTAATGAATATTCTTTCCGAATAAAGCCTAACCAGGTTTATAAAATAGAAATCACGCATACAAATATTTCAGGAAGGAACCATAAGACTCAGAAAATGCGAAAGCGGTACGATAGGGGGATCTACATAAGGAATTCAAAATGCCACCACCATCAACCATCTACAATCATTTCTCTTACTTTTGTTGCACCTTTGTAACTTATTCTAAAGTATTCGGGGTGATATGAGCGGCAACTTTTGCTAAATATTCCATCCGTTGACGGGTCGTACCAACCGCTATGTTAAAACTCTGAAAATAGACAGATATGATAAATACAGTTAGAAAACAAAAAAATTCATTTAAACAAACGTAAACGCACCAAGGGGAAAAATTTGGCGACAATCCTGATATTGTAACTTCTGGTGAGAGGTGATGTCGATACCTTTGCAAGGGGATTATTGTCCGAAAAGTTTTTCCAAGCACTTTATTTTATGTTGGCCCTCATAAACAGGTCAATAAACACAAAAAGTACGTCGCGTATCCCGAGAACGCATCGTTAAATCTTCTTTTTTTTTCAGATTACCTTTATAGTTAGCACGTTTTACATTATCGTCTAATTTTATTGCAGGAAAGTATCCTCAATGACTGTTGTAGAGATACAGTTACAAACTGACACAATAACAACTTTGGTAACGGCACAGTTAAAAGAACACAGTAGACTAACTTGGAAAATCAATTCATTTGTGGGTCAAACAGTGACGCAGAGTAGTTTTTGTTGAAATGCTTCCGGTAAATACTTTTTATGGTCAAAATTTGAAATTGCACACTTTTTTGAAGTACTTATGTTCTAATGTTCCAATGTTGGCCACCAGAGACACAGATTTCAATCGTAAAAAATGTTTTTACTTAGGCTGCGTTCACAAAAAACGGTTAGGGGGGGGGGGTGCTGGAGGAATTCAGGGGGATTCGAAAATTTTGGGGTTAGTAGAGGGGGGACTTGAAAATTTTGCTCTACCTGTAGGGGGGACTTGAAAATTTTTGGTTCCCTTTTGTGTTTTTACATTTTCCAATTCCAAGTTTATGTAGGTAATTCAATGAAAAATGAATACCATTTTTTATGTCATCAAAATGATGTAATGTTAGTGATAATTTAGAACCATTTTGTCACATTTGATGACTTTTACCTCGAAAAAATCTAAACGTGTGATTTCTCGTAAAAAGCAAACTTCAGCCTCGTAACAGGGCAGAAGCTGCAACTGTTAATGATTTTTGCAATATTTCTTTGCAATATAACAACTACAGTTTCTTGCTATCTCCCTACAGAATGCTCAAACACACAATATTTAGATTTTGTTTCTTCTCCAACTAGCTACCAGAATCTAACTATAACAATACGAAGCAATACTACTTATATACTGTGTGTGGCTACGCTACCACCATCTGCTTTATTACAACAGTAGACAAAGCCTGTATATATAAAAATATAAATATGTATTTGGTGATAATTTAAGTGGAGTCCAGACTGACAGTCAGTTGTAAGTGATACAAATGCATGGTACACATACATAGGCTGTGATAGCAAGCTGAATACTAGACAATTCAACATGCTGTAGGGAGTAGAACAAGAACGCAGTTGTAAAACTGAACAAAAATATTGCCAAAATTATCAAAGTTAATACAGCTACTGCCTACGGGTAGTGTCACTATCATTAATGCTCTGCTACTGCAGTGTCACTGTCACTGCATACCTGAACAGTGACAGAGATAGCTCTGACTCTGATGTACATGGTAGTTGAAGAAGAGTTTGGGTCAAATGACGCTCATGACAGTGAAACATACTTGTACACAAGATCAGGCCAGAGAGCAACACATGGAAGAACACATAGAAATTTTTTAATTCTGGCATATGAGAATAATCAAATATCAAATAAAAAAGATAGGGTCACCATGCTTTATTTTCTAAATTTTCACATTCTTGTTGAAGTAAAACTTTGAAAAGTAAAGACTAAAAGAAAAAATATGTGACCAAATGGAGTTATTTATTTTTTAACCAAATTTTCAATTATTACACCCAAAATTTCAGAGATTAAAACATTTATTTGATGGAATATTTTAACCTTCCAGTATTTTCAATTTTGAGTAGCATCTAATTCATATATTGTAGTTTTGAAACAATTTTTGGTAGGTCACTGTGCAATATGGCAATTAGCCAGAGTTCACAATTTGCCTACTCTCTCATGATTGTCATTTTGTGTGCTCTTCAGCAGGCGCAATTGACCTGGCCAGAGTTGGATTAACTCAAGTTGGCTTTTAGACCAATAAATTTAAAAATTTCACTTATGCATTTAAAGAACTTGCCTTGGGAATATGACTATACAAAGTGCTAATACAGGTAGTGTTGAACACCTTTGAGCAGAACGGCGCAATACATGTTTATTTTTTCACGCTGCTCACATCCTTTACAAATATACAGGCCTCTGATAGTTGGGGGGACTTGAAAAATTTTGACCATATAGAGGGGGGGGGCATTTGAAATTGTTTTAGGGTACTTAGGGGGGATCTGAAAAAAATAAGATTTCAATCGAGATTCCTCCAGACCACCCCCTAATCGTTATTTGTGAACGCAGCCTTAATAAGGCATACGCAAGCTTTGACGACTTTCCATTTTATGGGTGAAAACGAAAGCAAGACTGATTTTTTGTTTGTTCAAATTTTTTTTGTCATCAGCAGATCATCTTCTGCTGCAGCTAGAATTTGGTCACAAAGTAATACAAGACTGTGTCTAACAAAACGTAATTCCCGCCTAGCCAGGTGGTCAAAAATTATAGCAAAGTGAAAATGCGAAGTTTTATTAATTTGGAGCGGTGAAGCGGAGAGGGTTCCCAGACCGGCTTGTAGTGAAAGAAACCAATGGGCTCAAGAGAAAATCGGTCGGTTCGCTGCCCCTGTCGGAACTGACCACACTTACCTGTTTCGCATTGATATCCCGTGTACTCCGGTGGGCATACACACCAATAGCCCCAGGGTGTCTCTAAGCATGAACCGCCGTTGTAACACTCGTCACCACTGCCGCAATCGGGAAATTCTGTGTAAAGAACAGGTATAAAAGATCGCTGAGGAAGGCGCATAACCATGGCTTATAATGGTAAAAGTCAGCATATGTGTCAGAGAGCGTACAGGATCAGAATTCCTTTTACGACAAGAGATCAGAGATGTCACGTCTTAGATGAAGATCCCGTAAAACGTCAATCTTCAAGTTTTAAAATGAGCTCAAGGTGGCGTAGTTCCGATTTTGGGCTGGGAAGGAAATTATATTCCTTCGAGTAATGTGACATCGAAACAGAATTGTAAAGTAAATAAAAAGATGATTGCAGTTTACTGTTTCGTTTTGGTGTCATGTAATATAATTTTCGCCCAAGGACTGGCTAATGTGACCCCTTCAAAAGAAAACACAAAGGCATCTGCTTCCATCTTTGTCGGTATTATGAGTACAGCCGTGCCTGGTCCCAGGCATTGAGTTTCCTCTTTCATACACGAACTACACTGAATTATACTTATATTTGTCGCAATATAATTCAATGTCTGGGGAAATCTTCAATATCTTTCTTTGTAGAGCCTACGTCTCCTGCAAACTGCATGGAAATAATCAAGATTTACTCACTGGTCTCGCAGTACCTCCCCGTGTACTCGTCGGGACACAGACACCACAAATTACCCTGACTGTCTGTGTCGTAGCTTCCACCGTTCAAGCATTGAGTCGCATTGTTTCGTTCGGCAACTCGCTTAAATGAAAAAAAGAATGAAGTGATGCATTGATGTAGTACCAAAACCTCTCATCTACGGGTGTGATTTCTTCTAATTGTATGAGATTATTCGGTCCTTTAAAGGGGCAGTTTTTAATCCCTAGTTCTCGCATTAGTGGTTGTTGACATTAATTTTATGCGATTTTAGTTCTTTTTTCTCCCAAATTTTAGTCAATTTACCCAGAGATAAAGCTGATAGAGAATCTACCCCTGTAAGCATGGTAGTACGAGTATCGGTGTCAGGGTCGCACCTATGACATTCGTCTGCCGATACAGTGCTACTCGATTCTGCAAAATGATTCCAGGCCGAAAATGTTTGTCTGTCAACCAAATGTACCTCCCTCGGAATAAAATGAAACTGTCTGTAGCTTCATAAACTTATGCAGCGTACAAAAGGTTGGGTTGAGACAAATACTGATTTCCATCGAAAAGCTGCTCTCGACAGAAGTAGCAGGGGCTACGGTGCTAAGACCTTTAGGTCTAGGTGACGTAAACAGACTTTGTACTACATTCTAGAAGAACTCAGAAAATTTTTTTCTGTAGACCGGTGGTCAATTTAAGCTATCAAATAGAATGGAAAAGTCCCAATAAGCGCTGCATTTTTGTACGAGACGATAGGGAATGTAAAAATTGCCTGCACGGCATTCTGGGAAAACGGCATTATTTTTGTACTTGACTGGTATAAGAAACTAACGATTTGTTTTTGTACTGACAGATAAAATATAGAAATGTTAGAAAAATCTTGAATGGAATTCTTCCCTAGTCTTGCACGGTTGGATAAAATTTCCATTAACAAAACTATACGAGAACCCAGTGATACCAATACATAACAAAACGCATTACTCTGCAAAAACCCTCACACTTTACCTGTTCCTTGTCCACATGCTGATTCTTTGAAGGCAGTGCCTCTACGGCAAGTACAGCAAGGCAGGCCGATGCCACAAGCACCGTGTAGAAACGCATTGCTTCGATATGTCGAGTGTGTACAGGTTTCAGAATTTTACCAGCGCAGTTTGTTGGAAATGTGCAGATTTCATCTGCTTATATACTTTTGAATTAACATTAATCTGGCTTGACAAAAGCAGGGGGTCATTATCCAAAATATTTACACCTAGAGTATTTTTGCACGAGAATTGGAGCTTTTTATTTATAGTTGTACCATTTATGCTTTGATCATCGCGACTGAGCACGTTTAAACGCGATAGAAACCTCTAACAGCCAGTAAGAAAAACGAATATTTTAATCGTATTTTGACGTGTCAGTGATTTTGGACAAGCTTATACAGAAATGGGTAGTGGGCAGTAGACTTACCAGGGCTCGAAATTAACTTTTTCCCCCTGCTTATCCACTTAACTACCATTTTCTGAAGTTGGTAGCCCAGTGACAATTGCTGGTAGCCCATGCATATTTTAGTTTGGGGTTATTGTTTTTCATAAACCAGACAAGAAAAAGCAATTTTTCAAGATTCTACCGATGTAGTGAATTTTCTAGCCGTTTGATGTGAATACTTGCACACCTAATACTAAAAGGAAACAAGTATAAGGGACCCCCCGGAAAATGTTTCTGGTCCTTAACATTCTGCAAAAGTGATGCGGCGACGCGATTTTCTTTTTCTCTTTTTCTTTTAATTCTTAACTATGCTGGTTTGGCACTATTGATGCAACAGTTATTGTCTTTTATTACTGGCTGCATAATACTTCCGCTTTCTTTTTAGCATTTTGAAAAAGCATACAGGGATATCAAGGATAGCTGTACTGATGAGTATGTAACCCCCAAAAAGCCATGATGCGCAGGTTCTGAAATGACATACGTGGTGACCAAAAAGATCTTTTTTGGCCTAATAGACAACTGTGATACCCGAAAGTTTGGTGACCAATTGACAACTCGTTTCACTCAGAGTTGTAAGCAATTTTTGACAGTCGTCATGACAACGACCACAAACTTCTCAGCACGACTAGACATACTGTAGCAGGGCTTAAACTAGACCATGAGCCTTCTGTAGGGAGGAGGCATATTGTCCGTGATGGATACATTATGATCAAAATGCAATGAAATTGCGTTTTCATTGGCCATCATTTCCCATGCCTGTCATCCAAGTACACCAGTTGAGAAAATGAAACTTGGTTGCAAAGTTTCACTTCACGGTTGTCTTTGTAATTTGTAGAACAAAGTCATAGTCTGGCATTATTCTTGTTACTGTGTCCAACTGGATTTGACTGCAATTTAGCTCGTTCCAAGGTGACGGACCCGACATTACATGGCACGCCAAGTACTGACTGAATTTTATGTCCCGGTGTTTGGTAGTCAGTGTGGGCAACCATTTCATGGATTTTGGTAGCCCCGGGCAAAAGTTGGTAGTCTGTGGACGAGGGACTACCGCTAATTTCGAGCCCTGCTTACACATATTTACATCAATGTGAAGTGTGACTCTGACGTTGTTTTACACAGACACACATGCATACATGCACACAGACACAGACAGAGCGACACAGACAGACACGTGGGCAAAATTACTACATTTTGATATTACACCCTAACAAATTATTCTTTTGTAAATTTTTCATGATTTTTTGTCTTTGATTTTGTTATGTTTCCTCTTTATGATAATTACATTTTTCTCCTTATGACTGTTTTTATCTTGCATATTAGTCCGAATCGCTATGAATCGCTTAGACAGCGCGCAGAGCGATCGCTGCTCTCCTCAAATCAATACAGGCGGACAAGGAATTCAGAGCAAGTGATGTCCGCAACACTTAACGATTATGGCTGCTTTTATCAGGGGAGAACGAAGCTAAATGGAAGAAAAAAAAACAAAAGAAGTATGTTTGACCGACGTTGAGAAATGGAATAAGAGGCAGCCTGTTGCAGGAAAATATTTCTCGGCTGGTGGGCGGGCAATAAGTTTATCGTATGAGCAGGCGGGCGATTGTTCACCATATCGACGGGTTGGGAAAGAAAAGGCTGGTAATTATATTCATTGTAGCAGGTGGGAAACTTTCATTCTCTTGCCAAGCGGGCGGACAGGGAGAAGGACTTGATTTGATTTCGGCAGAATTTTTGTTTGGCTTATTCGGTGGGGAGAGCAGGTGAAAGGGCAGTGGGGAGTTTCTTTGATTGGAAGAGGGGAAGCACGAACATTTCCAGGTTTGGAGTGGGGAGTGGTGAATTTTTTAAAAATTGCAGCGCAAGGACAGACATAACAACCCCTCTCATTTTGTTTGTGTTTAAAAAAAAATCAAAATACGTTAGAATAGGCTAAGCATACTTATTTAAAATCATAAGGGTTACAATTTCCGGCCTATTATGTCATTACAAAAAGACACGGAAAAAAGAACAAGTATTTACGGGAAAAGTTCGGAAAATTAAAACCTCAATATTGGTAATATGGAGTTAGCCATTTAAACAATCGATATTAAAGCCTTTTGCAACTGTTCTGTATGTTTCACAACGTACAATTAGTATCCCCTTATTTATTTTCTTTCAAAGTGGTGCAAATTAACGGACATTTTAAAATAAATTAGTTCCGTGATAACATTGTGCCAGAGACAAATATTCGCCCACCATCAATATTCTCTCGACATGTACAATCATAGGGTCGTGAACAAACACCTCGACTAAGCTTAAGTGCGTGTAATTACCATGATTCTAAAAGTATTATAGTAATATGCAGTAATCCATTACAGGAAATTTTACACATGTCGACGCAATTTGGATAATTGAAAACAAAACCGACGGTCTTGCCCAGGTTAGACCCTTAAACATACAGGACGACGATGTTGAAAGTTTTGTTTGTCTGATGAGGTGACTGTAATGGCATTGTTCGTTCTCGGACGAGGATAAAGTCTTCGCTCCTTTTTTTTATTTAGTCCACCATCCAACGGGCGCTAGCCCATTTACAGGATGAGGTACCCATAGCCTACGGCCCCAATGGAGTAAAGTGCCTTGCTCAAGGGCACAACACCAAGTTGGAGTCTCGAATTCACCGTCATCCGACAGTGAATCTGCTACTCTGGATCTACCGGGACTTGAACCGGTTCTCGAAATCACCATCCTCCGTTGGCGAAGTATATGTCACCATCTTTTTCTAGCACATCTCTGCATGGTGAACGTTTATTTGATATTATGGCGTCAACAAACAGTTTAACTTAAGCAAGTACGATGAGGAAGGTGGAATACTGCTACAAACTACGTGATTCATCATTGCCTGTTCTAAATGTCATTTATAAATTGAAATGTAGTTGGTTTCGTTATTGTTGAGTAACATGTCATTGCGCTTTTCATTGAATTACCTCAATAAATGTATTCATTTATGCCAGGCATATTAACGAGGATTTTTGGAGAATACAGATAAACTTATGATGTGGTTTCTACGGTGAAGACACATTCACTGGCCTGAAACCTGCACTCGGCTACAAATAGATGTGATCTTCTTCGTCAGAATGAAGGAACTAGGGTCAAAGTTGAAAGAAGAAATGCATCAATGGTTGAATTATAGACAGCAGTATGTTTAAAATAAAAATGAAAATACTACAGATGAAAAAGAGTGAAAATAACACGAAGACTAGACACACGCCACAGAACACAGTACATGCATGCAAAGCAAATGTGTGACAAGAGAAAATTAATCTTTGGAACCGTTTCCCTGCAATGCATCGGACTGTGACAAATTTATTCTTTTCCTGTTCGTGTCAGAGGTCGATTATATGTCTGTTTCTTGTACTGTGTTCATAACGAACATTGGCTGCAATTTATCGGAATTGTTCCTGTCCTTTGTTATTGATGGAGAGCATGAACTTACATGTCTTTAGGCCTAAGGCTACTTGTGCAAATTAACAGAGTACATGAAATCGATTTAGAGTCACAAATAACTCAAGTATTTTTTTCTTCGTTGTCGTCCATCCTTCTTTTCACTGATTCTTGTGTAGCTGTGTAGTGAGTTCTCCGCTTTTATGGTAAATAAGTTTATTTGCATGGTCCAACGAATTATCATGCCGAATGGTTCAGATTGCTATATTCCATGGACCCCGCACTGTTGTGTTCCTTCCGATTGAGCAAGCGAATGTCATTCACTGTACAGTGTCAGCAACTGTATTGTAAACATCAAAGTCCCCAGTGACACACCCATACCCTTGCAATCAAGCCATACGATCAGCCATTAGTTTTAGTCAAAGCGTAGTTCATTGAGGTGACGAAACAAAGGCGAATCTCAAGGAATACACACTGACACACGACAGGTACACGCAGTACGTGCCTGATATACTTTTGCTCAAACTTTCCCTAAGGGAAGTTTAACCACCACCTTTCGAAATTTTTGAAATTCAAAATGGTTGCAGTCCCTAAGGGAAAAATAAATTTTCGATTTGTTTTTTTTAATCCAAGAGCTTTAAAGCTAACTCCCACAAAGCAGTGGATCACAAAAAAATTGTAAAAAATTGAGAGTTCGAATATCTATCCCCGCGGGGCATTCTACCTAGAACAATGTGGAAAATCATGAGTAGCAAAGAGAATTGAGATCGCGTTGGAACTTGCGATGCGACACAGGAAAAATAGAGTTTCGGTGAATGCATAATTGATTTACTTTCCTATGTGGCTTGGCTAGCAATGTTTCCCTCCTTGTCATACAGTTTAATTATCCTGGCACAAAGTAGTTCATTCAAAGTTTTCCGTGTCGCTAGTCAGATACACATTTTCGGCTTTATAATTTCACTTCCAAAAGCAAAGTTCCGCTAAGGCATTTATCATATACCACCAAACACTTGCTTTGGGATAAGCTACTTCGGTTTATACAGTGCAGCTAAGCTCAAATCTTGTGTCACACAACGATACTGAAAGCAGTACTTCTCTGACCGAGTCGATGCAACGTTCTTGGGTATCCTTTCTGCTTCCAACCATTGTCACCCTGTCTGTCGTCGCCTCCCTGATGGAGACGCTTGTTGGTGAAAACCTTTCGGTGAGGATTAAGCATCAACGGGCATTTACTTTCGTACCTTTGTTGGTGAACTTAAATGGATTGAAAGATGCAGAATTTTACTATGAGACAACAGGACGCAGCGATCAGCAAATCACATGATCTGCAACCGTCTGAATGATAAGTTTGAGGTCGAATAAGGAAATACCAATCAAGTTTAGTCAATCCAGCAGCGTTTTGCCAGTCACAAGCTAGGGTTAAAAATTCATAGAGAACACGATTGGAACTAATTTAAGATAATTGGATTTTCATATTTTTCAAATTTCTCAAACGTGTTATGTGCCGTGTAGCTGAATGTTGCAATATTGCAAATTATTCATAAAAGCAAGTGTGTAATACAAGAAGAAAAGCAGATGAGATTACTTCACCATCCAATTATCTCAAATAAGTTCCAATCGTGTTAGAGCTTCCTTGATATACTGTAAGGATGTAAATTTAGAGCAGTTTCCCGTTTACATTAATATGGTTATATTGTAGGACAATACACGGTTTATAGTCAATGTATGGAATAATTGTTTGAGTCAGTGAAAAACGTCAAATTATGCTATGTCAGTGTGTCAAGCACTGATTGGACCGAGAGGTCACGACAGCTGTGGTTTAAAGTAACATACCAGTACTGAAACGGTGTTCTTCACAAGCAACGGATATACGGAAACAAAGGGGCATATCGATAATATTAATACGATTGGAACTAATTCGGGATAATTGGACGGTGAAGTAATGTCTTTTAATCTGCAAATGTAAGCTCATCTCCTTTACTTTTTACTTTACACACTTGTTTTTATGAGCAATTTGTAATATTGTGGCATTCAGCCACAGTGCATCTAATATTTTAAGAAATTTGAAAATATGAAGATCCAATTATCCCAAATTAGTTCCAATCGTGTTAAAAATATACGATTTAAAGCATTGGGATTATTAAAAGAAGCGTAAACTTTCTGAGTTGTTTTAAGAATTGCCTAATTCTAATACCAGAGGTGTCACTTTTTGCCGTCTGCTCCAAGTCGGAGGTGTGTCATCCCGGAGAGGAAGGCACAAGAAAATACCAGACAGTCCACCTGTACAAGTTTTCATATGCTCAATGATTTATTCAGTACATTAACATGGCACATAAGCCACAACATTCTTTGAGAAAAAAGGCGCGTAAAGTGCTCACAAAACTAGATGTCACGGTAGTACAATCGTTCATAATTGTTATTCATTATCGATCATGGTATCTGATATGATCTAACGATACGAGCAAATTAAAAGTTATTCGGGAACAATGTTACATCGATGGAGTCACTGTAATGCGTCACAGAGATTCATCAATGCTGATGAGGAGATACAAGTAGATTTAAACAACGACTATCAAGTAAACTCAGTCAAGGTCAAAGTAAGGAATCGCGATCATAAGGTATAACAAATCTTAAGATTTCATCGTCATACTACATCTGGTCGATCATGTCATTTCTGAAAGGTCATGTCTAGATCTGTTACCGCATCTTCACGAGGCAATTTACAGCTTAGACAATTTTATTCTCCCGACGCCCATTTCTTCGTGCATAAACTCCTTGGCAGTTCGACGAACAGGAACTGTACTGTGCTTCTTCACACCACTCTTTCCAGCTGTCTTCACCTTGTCAAAAAGATGCCTGATTCTCCCTGTGTTCATCTTCTCATCTGCTCTGACCGTCTTCGCCATCAAAAGTTTCTTCTTTGCCGCAAGCTTAGACTTGGCGTTGCCAGAGGATGTCGTGGCGGGAAAGGATTTGTAAGAATGGTATTTTTGTGTGTATTTCAGAGTACGCCTCTGCCGTCCGCCTTGGTACCTCACTTGTTTCTGATTTGCCCTCTTGACCTCATCTTGATTACGACTTTTGGTGACTCCATTGTGTCTGATGACGGAACGAGACTTTCTCTTTCCACAGGCGCCTGGCGCACCATCGACACACTTCTCTACATCCCTTTGTTCTCTTTCTATTGTAATGGATTTTTTCAGCAGGTTGGCGCGAATGGCGTGCCGTGTTTCCCGCCTTTTCTTACCGAATGTCGCAGACATAAGTTTGCTGATCCAATGTTCGTTTTCATCGTCATTGATGTCTGGCTCACCCTGATAACTTCCACGTGACTCACCTTCATTGCCTCTATGAGGCAAATCGTCATTGTCTACATAATGTCCCTCGTGGTTGCCGTCATGAAGCCCGCCCTCAGTGTCTCCGTGGGGGCCACCGTTAGTGCCTCCCTGATGCCCTCCTTTGTAGCCTGCAGCCTGCCAGCCTGGCTTTCCTTTATCCTTCCCACCTTGATATCCCCAATGTTGCTCTTCTGGATGTCCACCTTTGTCGTCGCTGTGATGCATGTTGTTGGGTTTATTCTTATTTTTGTCACCATGTCCTGGATACAAATTGTCATTCCCATGCTGGTGTCCATGAGGAGGTGTTGGCTTATCGCCAAAAGGAGGGAAGCTATTTTCAGTGCTGTCACCAAAATACCCTTCGACACGATCGCAAAAATCATACAGCTCATCTTCTCCCTCAGAACAGTCATGATGACCATTACAAAATAGGGAGACATGCACGCAGCTTCCGTCATGGCAGGCTATTTCAGTATCCTGACAAAAACAGGAGGGTATTCTTTCATCTTCTCCCGTTGGGCAGTCTGGTCTGTTGTCACATAGTTTGTACATCGAAATACATTGGCCATTGAAGCACGGGGCACTATGTTCTCCACAATCACATTGGGCTTCATCCTCACCCGCCGGACAATCTTCTTCCCCGTTGCATACGCTTTCTTCAGACACACACTTGCCATTGTCACACAGCATTCCGTCGCACTGTGTTCCAGGGTCGTGACAGTCACCTTCATCATCATTGTCCATGCAGTCGTTGATGCCATCGCACTTGTACTCTGAGGGTATGCACATCCCATCATTGCACCTGTACTGATTATCAGAGCAGACACAGTCAGCCTCATCATCACCTTCAGAGCAATCCCTAATTCCGTCGCACACAAACTCATTAGCCACGCACATGTCATCACTACATGCAGTTGTACCCTCGCCACACGTACACGATTCTTCGTCTGCATTGTCCTCACAGTCACGCTTCAGATCGCAAATGGAGGAGTATGGGATACATGTTCCATCTTGACATTTGTACTCTTCACAGCCTCCATAATCACACCACAGTTCATCCGAGCCATCTTCACAGTCCAACATATTGTCGCATTTCCAATTGGCGCTGATGCAGGTTCCGTTCCCGCAATGAAACTCTGAGTCTGCATCACAGTTGCTGTAACACTCGAGCTCATCATCTTGATCGGCGCAGTCGGGCATGCCATCACAGTGCTTGTGAAGAGGAATGCACTCTCCAGAAACACAGTGAAAATTGCCATCAGTGCACCCACAGATATCTGACCCTTCGTCGTCACCAGACTCGCAGTCATTGTAGTTGTCACAGAGATAGATTTCAGGAATACACCCGCCGTCAATACAGGTAAACTGATCATCGTTACACTGGCAGCCGACTTCATCTTCACCTTCATCACAGTCATCCCATCCATCGCACCTAAAATCTTCTAAAATGCACACGTTGTCATGGCACTGAAATTGTTTGGAGTTGCATTGCCAGGTCCCACACGCAGCTTCGTCGTCATTCATGGGACAGTCGGGAAAATCATCGCATACCCATCCAAGAGATATGCAATCACCACTCCCACAGGTGAACTGGTCTTCACTACAAGTCGTCGCTGGACATTTCGTTTGGTCTTCATCATCTGAACAGTCGTTATAGCCATCACAAACCCAGTTATCGGGGATGCACATGCCGTCAGAGCATTTCACTTCGTTGTCTGGACACGGACAATCATTTTCATCATCAGCCTCCCAGCAATCCCAGTCACCATTGCAGACAAACTCAAGGGGGATGCAGCTACCGCTAGAACACTTGAACTCGTCATCCCCGCATTGTCGACTTGCGCAGTTTTCCTCATCTTCATCATCCGCATCAATGCAGTCTGTGAACCAATCACAGACGTAGTCGCCTTCGATGCAATGACCAGAGGAACATCGATACTGGCCAGGTTGGCAGGGACAACCATATTCGTCCTCCCCCTCATAACAGTCATCGACATTATCACAGGTGTAGTATTGTGGGATGCAGGTGTTATCGTAGCATGTAAACTGATCTTCTGAACAGGGATGGTCATCACAACCAACTTCATCTTCACCCATTACACAGTCTGAGTTATAATCGCAGACCAGACTGCTTGAAATACATTTGCCCTCTCCACACAGGAACAAGCCATATTGACACATCTCGCAACCAAGCTCGTCGCTTCCATCGACGCAATCCGAATTGCCATCGCAGGTGAAGAATGAAGGAATGCAGATGCCACCAGGGCACTGATAGTCATCCCCAGAACAGTGACAGCCATACTCATCATCGCCGCCGGGACAGTCGGAAATGCTATCACATACCTTGCTTAGTGAAACACAGCTTCCATCGGAGCAGACATAATCTTCTGGATTGCATGTGTTACAGCCCCATTCATCGCCTCCGTCATGGCAGTCCGGTACGCCGTCACAAACAGACTCGATCGGAATACAGCTACCATCGTGACAGTAGTAATCGTGAACGCCGCATTGAGGGTGTCCACATTGGGCTTCGTCTTCCCCATACAGACAATCTATCACACCGTTACACAAAGAGCCAAGGGGAATAATTGACCCATCACTGCAAGGCGTATAGCTTCCATCAACGGGTGGGTAACATAATTTTTCATCACTTCCGTCAAACAGGCAATCTATCACACCGTTACACAAAGAGCCCAGGGGAATAATGGTCCCATCACTGCAAGTCGTATAACCCCCAACAACCGGTATGGGACAGGCCATTTCATCACTTGCGTCATAACAGTCTGGGTAGGAATCACAAGCCTTGTATTCAGGTATGCACTGACCATTGGAACATCGGAATTCGTTGACAAGGCATTGGTAGGATGATCCACAGTACATCTCATCCTCTCCAAACGGACAGTCAATTATTCCATCGCACATGGCGTCAAAGACAAAAATGCTGCCGTCCAAACATACAATAATGTCTTTGCCGATCAACGTGACTGAAAAATACAATGTTCAGTTTCACAATTTAGTCTTTGGTTTGAAATTATCAGTGAAAAATGTATTATCTTTTTACATCTCAAATGGTAAACGCGTGCTCTTCCGGCATGCCTCTGAAACTAAACATACAAGAACAAACATATATCATAGTGAAATTTATGATATATTAATAAAGTATCAACATTTTTAATTAAATTAATTGTAATATATTCGACCAAAAGGAAATGTCATGGATGTTCATAACAATTTTATTTCTATAATCATTTTAAAGACTCTGAGACAAAAGCAGTAGCCTTTGATAGCAGATATATTTTCATTATCTTTTTTGAAGAAAAATATGAAGTTCATTTTCTTCTCCTCTGTTTTCGTCTTCCTTCTCAAGAACGTTGAAAAGTCAGGTATCAGATTCCAATTCAAAGCAACGCCTGTGGTGCAACATACAAGGTTGCTGTTGACAAATTAATTCAAGTCCGGACTGGAATTCGTTTGTCAACGATCGCACCAAACATCACAGATAAGCAAATAGTGTTGAACTAGGAATTTCGATAGAGCAGACCAAGGAACGGTATTTCACAAGAGAACAAAAAAATTCACGACCAAAGGAGGTTTGATAATTAAGACGTAGAGCTATCTCTCTTCTGGATGCCACACAAGAAATAGATATCCGTTCAAACCCCATCAACTATAACTTTATGCTTGCTTAGATAAGGTGATGTGATAATAAATGTTTCTTATGTAAAATGTCTACCGAAGTGTGGCCAGAGAATGTTTTTCAAACATTTACGATGAACGGACAAGTTAGATTTTCGCAACTAATTTTCGAGTCACATCTCTAATATGGCCGCCGCAAAAAAAATCACACGTTTGTAAGCACCTGAATTTAATCCGCTAAATCTATCACCAAGGATTAAAAAATTGACATTTTCATAGAACATAGGACTTAATTAATCAAAAGCATCTCTCCAAATAGTTGCTGGTATTGCTGGTGGTAAGTAAAATGCAAAAAGGATACAGTCAATGGGCTTTAATTTCTACAGAACATGTAGTTAAAATTACATCTTTTTCAACTATTTCAGCTCCAGGAAAGGCATGTTTAGTCAAACTTCTATTCAACAAGTTTTATAACCATGAACACCTACCTTGCCGTTTCTTACTAGACGTAGATGTGTCTGCTTTCCTGGGTCCTCCAAATTGATTTCCGTTGTCCTGATGATGTGATATAAAAAATTTCCATAAATACTTGCTACAAATCCTGATCAGTCTAATTCAACTTTAGTTGTCACATTGGGCGGATAGGAATTGCCTATAGGAACTTTATCATTACGGAAAAGGTTTATCCTTCGTTAAAACCTCGATGCCCGCCAATTTTAACCCTCCATTCTGTTTACACAATGCACATTGCAACAGGAGTAACGGAGATATATCAACGTTCGTGCCGTGATTCTAGTTGAGACAGGTTTAGTCACTTAATCGACCGGGATCGAGTGATGTAACGTTCCCGCAAATTGCGTGCATAAAGAAGGCATGGCTGAAAATTATAAATATTAAAATAAATCCCGGACACTTAATAATGCTACTCAGCTACACTCTTAAGACAGTGCTGTCCTCAAAATTGAAATGCTTCAAGATTTTCTCAAACCTTCCTCGACTAAATCATATATAAAAATAAATTACCAATGTTTAGCGACATGGCCGCCATTCCTTTCTTAAGTCTTTGGTGGGAAATGATCGATCTTTAGAAAAACTAAGACGGTGAAATTTTCTTGCTCAAAGATATTTAAATGAGCCCAATAAGTATTAGAACAGTAGAGTATTGAAAAAATGAGAGTCTCTGTCCCTTGGTGCATTCTATCTTAAATCACACACATTTTGTGGAGGGACCGTGCTTAAATAGATCAGTGGGTTAATGAGAAGGAGACAAACATGTCGGCGCACACACATATCTATGCTCACTTACGCCGTGGAGGTTAGGGTGATCCCTCCCCTCTGTATATGCTCATTCACTCAAACATCCATACACACAATGCAAGTCATGATCATCGTATTTACCCGAAGCGAGGGTTTGCCAACATATTTGGCCTCCGTGGCTGTATTTGCAGATTTCTTTGCGAACAGTGGATTCAAACCTCCAGTGATCGTTGACGTAGGATTCATATTCAGCGAAGTGGATTCTTTGATTCGGCCTCGAACAGTACTTTTGGAACCTCTAAAAGTTGCCGTTGCTTTGGTTCGATCAGCATCGCCAAGTCTGGCCAGTCCACATGCGACCACAAGCACCAGTGAGACACGAAGGATCTCGTGTAGCCCCATATCGACTGGCTTCTATCAAAACCAATCGATGGAGATCTGTGTGGACGTTCGTTGAAGCCGCTCATTTATGCATTTTGAAATCTCACATGAATTTTCAAACTCGTGACCAGGGATGTAAGAATAAGTGAAAGCTTTTCCGGCTTCTTAAACAATAATCTTTTAAATTTCAATTTTCATTATTCGAAAAAATAAAACATTATGAGGATTATCTAAAACGCATCCGATTAGTAATAAAGATTAGTGAAAATGTTAATCATATTTTCATAAATACTTATTTTCAAAATTAAAAAAACAAGTCGCGATGTGCTGCATTATCGATGCTTCGTGATAAATTAAATTCATAAATTGTTAAATGAACTGCCTTACAGATATTTATTCTGTGTCCTCCTGGTAGTATTTACAGATTTCCTGTTCACAGGATTATTTCAGCGAAAAACACTCCAAGAAAAAAGGTATTTCCTGTGTACAGGGTGTTAACAGTGCGACTGCGGGCTGCAAAACTGGAGTCTTTGAGATAAATCTGTCCTAAAGCTTTCCTGAATGGCTTTCAAAAATCTATTAAAGGGCCTTGACAATATGCACAATATTGGTACATGATACTTGTACGATGGCGCAAAGTCTCGCCCGTGGTGGTTCCGGAAAAAACATGTGCAAGACATGAATTCCAATCTTTAGAAGATCTGCTGACTTAGAAATGGTTGGATCAAAGCAGGTCTCTGATCCGCACGATGATGATGTTGTAACATGTCTCAACAGCACTTTATAATGACGCTTTCTTTTTCATCCTCAAAAACAAATAGTCATGAGAATACAAAATGACCATCATGCATGTCATGAGCTGCAAGTTGCAATGACAGCTTGAGTCATATTTCAAACGAAGTAATAATGTACTTTAAATAAATTCCTGAATATGTCCTAAAACTTTGCTTATTGTATCACCTATAGCATATTTGTGGTTTCATTTTATATCTCATTGCACAACATTCATCTTCTAAACGATGTATAAAAGCAAAATAATACTGCGCAAACGTTCTGATGATTTGCTGCCACTGAAATCCATCTTCATGTTACCAGAGAGAGAGAGAGAGAGAGAGAGAGAGAGAGAGAGAGAGAGAGAGAGAGAGAGAGATGAAATCTCAAAGGAATAAGCCAGTTGCTTCGAAATTCATAAAACACGGCACCAACCGTGTAAACAGATGTAGTAAACACTTTTTAACTAGTCATATGGGTTATAGCGCCCGTTTATTACCCCCAGGAGCCGTGCGTTACTGGAAGCACATCGCTATTTCGCGAGGCCGTAGGCTGAGGGGTATAGCGATGTGTTTCTGGTAACGCATGGCCATGAAGGGTGATGAACAGGTGCTATAGATCAAATGAGTACTAGGTTACAGGTGTTTTATAAAACTCCACATGCTCATGTTTTTTTATGTTGTAGTTTTTAATGTGTTTTGAATTTATGCGCTGCAATTTTTCCTCACGAGTAACAGTAGTATAAATTTCTTCTTAAAAATATCCTAAGCATACTTAGCAACATCGTTTGTTGCACTTGAATCTTTTCGTCGATGAGCTGTTCAAGTCCCTACCCTGTTGCCGACGACACTACGTGATGGTCACGTGACCGAGCACTTTTCAAATTTAGTTCGAGATCATTTAAGAAATAAAAACTTAGCAACCAAATCTCTAGTTTCATGGAAATATGTACTTTTTTAAGGAAACTATTTGGATGCACAGAATGCACCTCCCTCAGTGTGACTGTATTTGAATATATTTATCTTTCGGGAAATTTTCAAATCTTGAAATCAAGTACATGTACCATCTCATCATTGCCAATTACCTCTAAGTACTGATCCAGCAATGGAAATATGAACATTGGCGCTACATTACTTATACTTTAACCAAACTGACGTTTCTTTGATTTGAGTGGACAATATTTCACGGCGTTCACATAAAAAAATAAATGAATTAGTACACTAGATCGCTCAGTATACGTGATTGACAGTGAATTACTATCAAATGTATTGTTATTGAAAAGTCCTCGCAATCTCAATAGACTCAGCGATGCCTGCAAATGCATGCTTTTGATGTTGAACATCAACGTGTGGATATTTTTATTGTATTCTATTATTTTATATTTTAGTTATTAGTTTGTTCTATTTTACTTGATTTGTATGTTGTTATTATTTACCCTTTATTTCACAGTTGTAAATGTACAATTCGGGGTTTTCTTTCAACTGTAAGTTCATTTTAGGTCACATTCTTAACATTAGAGTGGGACGACATTTACCTATCCGCATTACGCATGTTTGAATTCATCACCAGATAATTTTATTAAAACCTGTAATATCAGCAACCTACTGGTCGATAGGGATACAGTAAGTAAGTAAGTAAGTAAGTAAGTAAGTAAGTAAGTAAGTAAGTAAGTAAGTAAGTAAGTAAGTAAAAACTGAAGTTGAATTTGATGCTGATGTAAACGCCTGCCGATAAGTAGCCTTCTCTCCCATTTGATAATGTTTAGAATTTCAAAAAACTTACCTCGAACTTTGAACTCCTATTTGCCAAAAGTTTACAGGGGCGGAGCACTACGAGTACGCGAACGTTCCACTGTAATGATCGTGACTATGAAAGGTGCAGGGTCACGGAGCGAAGGTGCTACATACCAGTATTACTAGACCAAACCGAGCTCGGCCAATTGCAGAACCTTCAGGCGTATATGGGACAAAAAGCCTGTCACACCGATTTCGAGAGTCGGCATATCTCAACTAGTTCCCAGCCATTTAAAAGCTGTAGATACAGGAGGTGGATGCGGTAGGTAGTTTGAATGATTCCAATCACAATAGCTCTTCCGCCTAACTCAGTAAAGGGAGATCGAAGAAGCTAACAATCATTTGGGCAAATGGGCTGCTTTGAGAATTAGTTATAATTTGTTTTCTAAAATCTGTGAATGGAGGTACATGTACATGTCTTTACTGCAGGCAAATACTTTGATGAGTTGAAATACCTATATTTATGGTTATTCTGTAAGACATCCCACAGTAAACGCCTATTGCCTGGTCATGAGGGCTTTATTACATGCCTCGAGGTGAATGCAAATCAGTGCATAGATTTGAATAGGAACATCGGGATGTTAGCGGGCCGGTGAACGATGTACTGACCGGTTTCCATGGTTACCCGGGCCAGGAAGCCTTTCGATGTTTTCCACGTCAAAGTAGACGCATATCGCTAGATGTAAAATATCCATGCGCGCACTGCTATTTTGACTTTCGTTAAAATCTGTTTGATGCTGGTCGATAATGGTAAAATTGTTTGAAAATGCCCTGCATGTAACTAAATGTCACATAGCATTAACTGTGAAGAGGCATGTAATAAAAATATTATTGCCTGAATACATGGGTTTATGTGCTCTCGCAGCAGGAGACAATTTGCCCTCCTGGCGTCGGGCAAATTGTCACCTGCTCTCGGGCACCTAAACCCATGTATTCAGGCAATAATATATAATAGCGCCCGTCTATTACCCCGAGGGGCCGTGTGTTACCAGAAACACATCGCTATTCCCCGAGGCCGTAGGCCGAGGGGTATAGCGATGTGTTTCTGGTATTAAACACACGGCCACGAGGGGTAATAGACGAGCGCTATAGCCCGAATAAAGACCAGGCTATAGGTGTTTTATAACACACCACATGCTCATGTTGTATTGTTATATAGTTTTTAATGTGTTTTAATATTTTGCACCGCAACAATCCATTGTGAAAAGTTTACTGGGCGATGTTTCCACAGCGGTTTCAGTTGTACGTGGTACCACTTTCTTTCAAAAAATATTCTAAGCATACCTAGCGACATCCTTAGTTGCACTTTAATCTTTTCCGTCGATGAGCTGTTCAAGTTCCTACGCTGTTGGAATGTTGGAAAATGTTGGAAAATCTGTTTTAGAGAATGTGTCGTTACCTATCCCGGACGCACATCACGTTCCAGTCATCCGCCATTGTTGCAAAGCTGCAGACGACACTACAGTCATGTGACCGGGCACTTTTCCAAATTTGGTCAGAACTATTTCCCTAGGGAAATAGCTTTTCGAAAAATACCCTCTGACGTCACTTTTGTTGATCCGGTGAGGACTAGACGTATCTATTTTCTCGTCACGTGTCGTATTCTGGCGAATCGCGACACGGAATGAGCATGTGGCGTGTTATAATTTTCTTACCCCAATGTGTCAGGCAATTGACTTCCTCCCGCCTGGTGCTCTTCGAAAATTTCCCACCAAACTATGCAGTGGCATATCTACTGGTTTAAAGAGATCATCAAGTAATTCAAGTAAGATTTCCCTCCAAGGGAAATCCCATATTTCAACGTTGATGACAGTTACTTATCTTACAAGACAAAGATACAAATTTCTATATTCATTTCCTCGTGGGCTTTGTGTTTTCTTACGTATAAACAGGCGTATATGACCTCTATACCTCGTGGAATATTCCCAACGATACGCCTCAGCTCATTGGAAGCTTATAGGTAGAATCGACCTTCTCGTCACTACCTCCATGTTCGACGTCGCAGTTTACAGTCCCAACAATATAATAAATCTTTATTGTGATGCACTGCAGGAAGAAGACATTGTTTGTACATCCAGCCTTTATGTGGATTTTGAGTTTAACTTTGCACATTTGCAAACACCCTTTTCTTATTGCTTACTGTGCAGTTTGTGGGGTGCCCCTGCGTGTCTCTTTAGTTTGCACCGTGTAGATAGCTGACTGTGTACCATCCAAGGGCACTCGGGGACGTCCTGTCAAAATATTGCCACATAAAGCATGCATTGAAGTAAAAACAGAGAGGAAAAAACGATATGTAGACAATACTGATTTGCATGAAACTACATTTTATTCAAGAAAGCCATTCACCGCCATATAAGCTTAGTTTATTTTTTGCCAACTTTTATTGTTGGTTTTTGGAACATAAAATTCTACTATTGTTTTCAGTTCAAAATGACTGTAATTCAAGAAATACTTTAATTTCTGAAATAGCTCAATGAAGGATAAAGTGGAACTCCGCCTAATTGGATATAACAGAATAAAAGTCTCGCCCATAGATTTATCAATTTAGTATATTTATCACCTTAAATCACGTATTTTTCATTCCATCGATATGGATAATTTGACCAGTTCTTAAAATTATACTTTGTTCATTGGCATTTTTCCTTTCCATTGTCAGCTTGTCATCTCCAATGTATTGTTGGTTGCTTGAGTGGCATTCAGACAGATACAGTCCATATGGCCGGGATAAAGAGGCTGTGAAATATTTGCGGACGGAAGTTCCCTATGGATATTCAGACAGGTCGCTTAAAGTGTTCTTAACTGCTGACTATTCTGACAAATATCTACTGGACTCATCTTTTAGGCGATTTCAAGTTTACCAGTCTTGTACTTCTGTCCTTTACACAGGAACATATCTTCGTCTTCGCCAAGCGGGCAATCCTTTTTACCGTCACATTTTAGCTTGGACGGCAGACAGGTGCTGTCGCGACACTGGAAATCCGTCTCTCTGCAGCCGCACTCACTCTCATCCTCGCCGTATGTACAGTCTCGGACACCATCGCACTCCTTTGACTGTGCAATGCAGGACCCGTCATCACAGAGGAAATCGCTTTCAGAACAACACCCCACTTCGTCTTCACCGTCTGGGCAGTCAAACTGACCGTCGCATACGGAGCTCGGGTCAACGCAGGACTTGTCCGCACAGAGTAATTCCCACTCTTCACAGAAACAGGCATGCAACATTTCGTCTTCCCCATCGTGGCAATCAGGGTGTCCGTCACACAACGAGAAATATTCCAAGCATCCACCGGTAGTACAGCTGAATTGATCTGCCAAGCATGTGCAATTTCGTTCATCCTCGCCGTTTGAACAGTCATACAGCGCATCACATTGCCAATCGGATATTATACATTTACCGTCATCACATTCGAAACCATTACAATCCGCTTCTTCACTGCTGAACTGGCAGTAGTCTTGTTGTTCATCCGAATGGTCATAGCAATCGGATATACCATCACACAGCCACGCATAAGGTATACAGAAGCCGTCGGGACATTGGAAATCGCAACAGTCGGTTTCGTCGGACCCATCCAAGCAGTCAGCTATGCCATCACAGAGTGAAAACTCGGGAATGCATTGATTACCATCGACACAGGGGATCTCTAGATTGCTGCAGTATCCATTGTTGTCACAACCCTCTTCATCCTCACCATCAGAGCAGTCTGGAATGTCATTGCACTGTAGGCTACCATCAATGCAGTCGCCATTTCCGCATAGAAAGCTGTCAGACTGACACGAGTTACAGCCCAATTCATCACTACCGTCACTGCAGTCAGGCCCGCCATCACACGCTAAGTCTGGATGGATACATTCACCACTGGTACAGAGAAATTTGTCACTCGTGCATGTAGAAGATTTGCAATGGCTTTCATCCTCCCCATCGACACAATCACTAACATCGTCGCATACTTTGCTTGCCGAAATACACCAACCATCACTGCATCTGTACTCTGAGTCGAGATGGCATTCTTTACGTTCGTCTTCCTCTTCCTCAGCATCACCGTGATGATTGCTTAGGTCATCATCATCATCATGATCATGATCATGATCATGATCATGATCATCATCATCATCACTGTAATCACTGTAATTGTAATCATCCCAATGTTGTTGTTCTCCCATTTCTTCATATTGTTCTTGTTCTTGTTCTTCTTCCTCTTGTTCTTGTTCTTGTTCTTGTTCTTCTTCCTCTTGTTCTTGTTCTTCTTCATTTTTGCCGGCATCTTCTCCCTGTCCACCATCTCCTTCCACTTCCTCTTGACAATTTTCCTCGTCGATGCCATCCCAGCAGTCATTTACACCGTTGCATGCCAAATTTTTAGGAATGGAAAGTCCGCCGCTGCATTTTATTAAGTGTTCTTCATTAGTAACAGACTCACAATCTTTCTCATCATCTCCATCGGCACAATCATTCTTTGCATCGCAGACCGATGCACCAGAAATGCAGGCTCCATCAGAGCAGGTAAACTGATCTGAAAGGCATAGGCAGCCACGCTCATCTTCGCCTGTTTCGCAGTCTGGAGCGCCATTACAGACCAATGGCTGTGCTATACAATCTCCGTTTGCACAGCGGAAGCTGCCAGCTGAGCAACCATTACAGCCACATTCATCAGTTCCATCAAAACAGTCAGGGTGGCCATCGCACACGGCGCAAGGTGAAATACAGCTACCATCCGGACAATAGTAATCGTTTTCTCGACAAACACTCCCACCGCAAACTGCTTCGTCTTCGGCACTCTCACAGTCCACACGTCCGTCACAGAGATTACCGATAGCGATGCATTCTCCCGAGGCACAGTTGTACTCGTGAAAACCACACATGGGACAGTTGCGTTCATCAAAACCACATTGACAGTCCTGGTATCCGTCGCAGACGAGACCTTGTAGTATGCATAAACCATCACTGCATCGAAATTCGTCGGAGAAGCAACTGTCCTGTTGAGAACAACGAGACTCGTCTTGACCGCAAGGGCAGTCATGCCACCCATCGCACTTGAAGTGGGAAGGAATTGTACTCCAATCCGCACAGGACATACCATCGACGCCTGACGGGAAACCTGCAATTTCGTAGCAAGCAAGATAGGGAGTTATTTATTAATTTGAAAGAGATTGATGCATAAGTTGTCGCTCAGATATGATGGCGTTTAATTGTTTTGCACATTCTCAAATCCATACCTATGCGTAATACTGGTCGTTTGGAAGTTTCACAACCTCTTTTCGACTGATAAACTGTACATTTATTTGATTTCAATGAATTTAATATTTTTATTATGTACGCCTGGAAGTTGTTTTAATGTTTGTATCAAATAGCTCTACGTCAGTCTATTTGATCAAAGCAATGCCAAAGCTGTTTACTATACCTTGTCCGATAAGCATTGAGCGCTTCTCAAGTCCTTCATTATTCCTCGAGATCTGTGAGGTGGGTAAAACATAATGTTCCAGTCAAAATAGGGTTAGACCCACCACAAATTGCAACAGAATTTTTTTCTTCGGAATGCATTTCAGAGAGGTACCCAGAACAACATATTAAAAGTTTACTCGATTCCACCTTGGGGAAATATGTCTAATTTGCATAAATCAAATATGGCGGCCAACCATCCAACAAAATAACATAATTTGCTATATATCGCATGTTAAACAAGCTATTTCAGTGATTTCAAAGTCTGACACTAGTAATTTGGCCCAGGGAATTATTTTGGAGGTATAATGTTCCTTATAGGTACTTTCCTAATTTGCATAATTCCAATATGGCGGCCAACATTCCTACAAGGGACATTTTCGGTCATATACCACATATTAAACAAACTATTTCAGTGATTTTAAAGTTAAAAGTATATTTCTTTGGCATGGATAAACGATTTTCGAGATGCTACGATTTGCATTGGTAATTTGTTAATTTGCATAAATACAATATGGTGGCCAACATTCCTACAAAGGACATTGTCGGTCATACACCACGCATTAAACAAGCTATTTCTTTGATTTTAAAGTTTTAATATTTTTCTTGGGTATGAAGAAACACTTTTAGTGGCTCAAGTTTTACAAAGGCCCTTTGATAATTTGCATAAATTAAATATGGCTGCCATATTAATGGCCCATGGCTTAATAGCTACTAATATAAATAACGGTTTTGGTATAGTTTTTAGCACTAGGAAACTATCAAGAAGGAACTGTTAAATCCTTGGACATTCATTTTTATTTTTTTTTATTTTTCTGTATATGACGACTGTTAATGTTAATGAATGTTAGTCTTCTGAATGATATATTCTCTTTTTAAATATAACATTGAATTTATCTGTGTGTGGCATTTTCGTAATTTGTAAGGGTGTTTAACACTCTACAGTGTCAAAGCATGTAATCTGTAATGTTTACTGTTAAAAAAGGGGTGTTCAAAATCTTTAGTTTTTAATTTAGACTGAACCCCCTTCTTATGGATGGGTGCATCTTTATAAGATCCCTTAGATGATAGGCAAGAAGTCATCACACATACCAGCAAAATACAATAAACACAACAAAGCTAAAAAAACAGAAAAAATGATATGACCGAAATAAAAAGTGTCGTAATACTCACAAATTGAAACTTAGCACTATTGCAAACAATGTCAGATTCATAAAAACTTTCTGGACACACAAACTCAAAAAAATATGAAAACTGCATGCTTTAGCAAAGACTTACAATTAATCCAGACACAGAATTCAACTATTACACAATACAAAGAAGTACATCTTGAGTCATTTTTCCAAGTGTCATTTTGCAGATGTACATGTTTGTATCGTGTAACAGTTGGATTCTGTTGGGCTAATGAGTTGTTTGAATTAATTTTAAGTTTTTGCTAAGCATGCAATTTTCAATTTTTGTGAGTTTGTGTGTTGATCAAGTTTTTAAGAGTTTGACATTGTTTGCATCAGCGCTAAGTTTTAATTTGTTTCTATTGTGGCATGTGTTATTTTTGGTCACATTATTTTATTTTTTGCATTGTTATTATCTTTGTTGTGTTTATTGTATTTTTGCTGTTACATGTGATGACTTCTTGCCTATCATCTAGGGGGATGTACCAAAGATGCACTCGTCCATAAGGAAGGGGTTCAGTCTAAATTAGAAACTAAAGATTTTGTCCACGACTTTTTTAAAACAGTAAACATTAAAGATTACATGTTTTAACACTGTAAAGTATAAAGCACCTATAAAAATCACAAATAATGCCGTACACAGATGAATCCAATGTTATATTCAGAAAGAGATTATTATTAGATGACTAACAATCATTAACGGTTGTCATATTTAGAAAAATCACAAATAATTAAAATTGCATGACTTTCTTACAACTCAATAGTAAACGCACATCAACATATACGTATTTTAATCCGTTCGGAAGTCATATATGTAAGTCTACCAAATTTGCTTTAACATTCTTTTCAAAATACAATATATTTATGGGGTATTTTAACGAATTCAGGTATCACAGACACCTATTAAAATAAACTTTTATTCGTAAATGGATCGTTATTGTATGTAAATTTTCTATATTTTTAAAAATAAATGTTCAAGGCCTTAATGTGGAGCTGCACGTTGCCAACACAGTTTTTTCGAAGGAATATTCTCATCTAAGATGACAAGGAAACCCTTACAAACTATTTTGTGAAATGTAATATTTCACTTGAAACAAGAGTATATCCTCATTCTAAAATGGAATGGGCTGAACAACTGACACTCAAAAAGTGCTTTAAATCATGGTTAGCAAAATAAAAATGCCTCTAATTCAAAATGTAAGAATTTTATTACAAAACAAAATAGTTGTTTTGTTATATAGCATTTAAAAACATAATGTGAAAATTTCAGAAAATATGACCCAGCCAGAACAGTTATATTCTTTGGAAATCTTGAAATTCGGATAAAAGGGAAGCAGGAATTCGGGTGATTTGCATACATTTGCATACATTAACCCTTCTATATCATGCTATCTACTTACGACTGCTTGCCAAGCTAAAAGGTGAACCTAACCAATTTTAATCTTGGGTTAACAAATTAATAAAAATTTGAAGAATATTTTCAAAATACAGTGCGTTGGGTGCTGTGCCCTCTTGACAGTTTTTTCTTGATATTCCTATTCCTAAAAACTCTACCATAACCTTATTTATATTAGAAGCTATTTGGGCATTAATTTGGCAGCCATATTTAATTTCTGAAAATCATCAAAGTGTCTTTTAAAAACATTGAACCACAAAAGGTGTTTCTTCATGCTCAAGAAATATAATTAAACTTCAAAATGGCTGAAATAGATTGTTCAATACATTTTATGACAGAAAATTTCTTTTGTATTGGATTTATGCAAATTAACGAAGTGCCAACGCAAATCATTGCACCTCAAACATCATTTGTCCATGCCAAAGAAATATACTTTTAACTTTGAAATCACAGAAATAGCTTGTTTAACCCTTTGACTGCTGTAATTTTTTACACCAAAATTTTAATGCAATATTTTACCAATTTCTGTGAACATTTCTGTACGTTTTTTTCATAATTTTGGACCAAATGGATATCATTTTTCAGCAGCTACAGATTTTTATCAAAATTTTGGCAAAAAGCAGAAAAATTGACTGTGGTACATTTTATAAAGTTGACAAAAATAGAGTTTGGCGCCCAAAAGGGTTAATACATGGTATATGATAGAAATGTCTTTTGTAGGTATGTTGGCAACCCTATTGGAGTTATGCAAATTAACGAAGTACCTAAGCAAATCATTGCATCTCGAAAATTGTTTGTCCATGCCAAAGATATACACTTTTAACTTCGAAATCACAGAAATGGCTTGTTTACCCTTTGACTGCTGTAATTTTTTACACCAAAATTTTAATGCAATATTTTACCAATTTCTGTGAACTTTTCTGTACGGTTTTTTCATAATTTTGGACCAAATGGATATCATTTTTCAGCAGCTACATATTTTTATCAAAATTTTGGCAAAAAGCAGAAAAATTGACTGTGGTACATTTTATAAAGTTGACAAAAATAGACTTTGGCGCCAAAAGGGTTAATACGTGGTATATGACAGAAAATGTCTTTTGTAGGTATGTTGGCCACCATATTGGAATTATGCAAATTAACAAATTACCTATGCAAATCATAGAATCTCGAAAATCGTTTGTCCATGCCTAAGAAATATACTTTTAACTTTAAAATCACTGAAATAGCTTGTTTAATACGTGGTATATGACCGAAAATGTCTTTTGTAGGAATGTTGGCCGCCATATTGGAATTATGCAAATTAACGAGGTGCCTATATGAAACATTATACCTCTAAAATGATTCCCTGAGCCAAATAACTAGTGCCAGTCTTGAAATATCTGAAATAGCTTGTTTAATATGTGATATATAGCCAATTATGTTATTTTGTTGGATGGTTGGCCGCCATATTTGATTTATGCAAATTAGACATATTTCCCCAAGGTGGATTCGAGTAAACTTTTAATATGTTGTTCTGGGTACCTCATTAAAATGCATTCTGAAGAAAAAAATTCTGTTGCAATTTGTGGTGGGTTAGGTGCCAAAATCTCGTAGATTGACTGGACTAAAAGTTTGAGTCAAAATCTTGTAGATATCTGGATGTGTTTTTCAATTGCACTGATATATGCACCACCGTGTACCATTGGTCTAAGGAGTCGATTTTTATATTATTTATCCGATTTGCTTCTCAGACAGAAAGTTTATAGTGATCGGGTGAGTAGTTTCAATTGGAATAAAATATTAAAGCCATCCACTGTGTATTTTCTAGACGACAACAACAATGCGTTATGAAGGAATGACTTACAAACTTGTCGGGAAACAGATACCAGAAGCCACTCTGGCTTCCAAAGTTGCTTGGAGCAAATGGCGCTCGACGGACCGTGTCATCGTAAACGCCAAGATGAACATCCTCACTCTTGTAAACTTTGGATTCTGGGAACGAAGCGCCCCATCGTCGTTGAATGCCGCCTGGCCTCAAAGAGAACGGTTCAACGGCAACACTGCGTAATGCAACGCATACCAAAAACGCCAACTTCAACATTTTGCAGGAAACTGAGGTTTGGTGAGACCGGAGCTAGGGTTTATGTGTGCAAGTAGTCGTCTTCCTGGTTAGGTTTGGTACTTTGGGCAAATCTTTTACCGGTAAAATATTCACTTCAGTAAAACCTGGCGGACACGATTCTTCCATGATCTCACACTTCCGTTTGCCTTGAAGCCACCGTATTTAACTTACGAGCACAGAAAAAATGTTTTCAAACTCTCATTCAGTAGAAGGGTATTTCCGATCTGTACATGTCTGCACAAGCTCTCTCCCCATCACATACAACTAAGCGCTAGTCGTGGATTTACAAGGAATTTCCAAAAATTTAAATGAACGTAAATTACATTGTATTGCTTTCAGTCATGTTTTTGTGATTCGAACCACAGCCCTTAATCTGTAATGGAACATTTCTTTCTATAGCTATTGTTACGTGCAGAGAAAACGAACAAAAGGGTGAACTCAGCAGTTTCCGTTTAAACAAAATTTATTACGAAAACAAAACTAATTGCTAAGTCAGGGACAGAGTACAAGCTTTAAAAGTGTACAGACTACTTATCTCAGCTGGGACGGCAAAGCTCCAGTCTCAGAGTTGTAACAGTCAGTTGGATGAATGAACAGTCCTTTGGCTTGCAGGCTTGAAGCTGCACAAAGTCCACAGTATAAATCCAGCGTTGACAGTGAAGGTCTTGGAAAGTCTTGAGAATGACACTGCTGGAGTTTAGTAACACACAAGAGACACGATCCCAAAAGTCTGACTGGAAGCTGTGCACGTCCCCTTTTATATACACATGCATATAAGAACAATCTAGAACTTTTATTGACATGCTAGTTACTGTGCTAAAATTATCTCCCTTACACAACTAATCAACTTTCCAGAACATTCCAAACATGACTAATTGAATTCAAGGTTGTGAGGTCATCAAGGGCAGTGACCTTGAGAATGTTCTAGACTAATTGAACTCAGGTCATGATGAGTGTGGGGGAAATGACCTACATAACACTATGATAACAAGTTCAAATATCGGTTTTAATATCATGAGGTCAAGCTTTATTAGTGAAAATTTCACAGTTGTCGAAACGCTTTACGTCGAATCTCATCTGCTAACGCGCGTCGAGTGAAAAACAAACGGTGATCCACTTTCATTAAAACCACGTATTTTCGCACATTTCTGTTAGTATGCACAGTGAACTTCAAGCCAACGCTAACGTGTTATTTCTTTACAAATCTTGCCTTCAAATGCACGAGAAAATGGACAGAAATTACAGGGAGGGGGGTGTGGTCCAATGTATAGGTCCCCTAATGTTGACGTTTAGGTATTAGTAAGTTTCTTGATAAACTATAATAGTGCTCTCTGTACAATTACAAGCCAAACGATAAATGAAGGTATACATTACAACCGTTTTCTCTCTTACTTTTGAATTGCCAATCGGACTTCAAGTATAGTTGAAAGATTTAATTATTTTGAAATATGATCTCTTTTCATCAATTTACCAGAAACTTGCATGACAGTTATTACTTGTAAAGGTTAAAAAGTATTCTTTTGAAGTTCGCAGTTCAAATAATGTGATGAGCAATGATATGTAAATTAAGACATGTTATTGATATTTTCTCTGACACTCAGGGGGAGGGTCACTTTCTTTGCAAATGGAAATTCGGGACGGTAACTTATTTTCTTGCAAAGGGTCACTATTCTCCGCTCGGCTTCAGCTCGGTGACTTGATATCGTGTAGTCCATGTAACATTTATTCAAACTGAACCTACTTAGCTTTAAGTTAACATCTATAAGATGAAGCAGGCAATTGTGTCTGATTTACCCACAAATTATGTTTTAGCATCGCTGCGCCTGAATTATCAGGGTATGGATGTTGTTATTGCCTTATTGTAGAGATAAGGATTCCTTCCATCGTAACCTAAAACATACACCATGATATGAAAAAAAGGAAGATATCCGTCTGTCCGAGCGAAGGTATGTACTTTAATTCACATCAACCTACCTATCTACCTATACCTAGCTGCAATAACTGAAGCCATGGTTGGCCATGGGGCTTGGGCTTCTGTCGTGCGGCTTGGTTGGGACAAGGTGCGAGCCGCACGACAGAAGCTCAAGCCCCATGGCCAACCGAGGCTACAATTATTGCAGCTATCTACCTACCTACCTACTACATATATATATATATATATATATATATATATATATATATTATATATATATATATATATATATATCTTATATATATGAGAGAGAGAGAGAGAGAGAGAGAGAGAGAGAGAGAGAGAGAGAGAGAGAGAGAGAGAGAGAGAGAGAGAGAGAGTACAGTTTACAATATAATACAACTGTCATTTTAACATAATTGACAAGAAAAGATCAGACGAGTGTAAACACGTTCCGTAGTCTTGCAGGTTAACCACTGGCGATGTGTTTTGCTGACGTGGAAGGATTAATTTTGGAATAATATCATGTAAGGCAATTATTGACAAAGAAGTTTTTATCACAAAAAGAGACTCTGCCTCTTGATTGGCTAACAGTTTCTCTTGATTGATAAGCAAGTGTCTGTTCGATGCTAAATAGGATTGGTAGATTTTCTGTGACACATTCGTTTTGTTCTAACAGCTGTGCTGCTTCACAACGGTTGAAGAATTGCCTCGAGGCTTTGCCGAGCAGTTTGCTCGGTAGTAGAGGGAAATTTGATTCCTAGGTTTATGCAGCTAGTTGGGACGATGCTAATGGAAGAGAGAAATTTGGGACGCCTCGACGATAAAACTTTGCTATATCCAGACAACAGCAAATTGACCTCGCATTTGTACAGGAAGATGCCAACTTCAGAGAGAGCACAATCTAAGGAGCATCAAGTTCAAGATTTCCGTATCCAGACGCATTTTGGCGAGTTAACTAAATATTCCACAAAATAATTCCAGTGGAGTATCTACAATTAAGCAATATGGATGTAAACAGATCCAGTTAGCAGCAGTAAAGTATCGTTATATAAGCCACAATAGCTACGAATGTGTAACAAACCGATCTCAAAATATCCTCACTGAGTTTTCCAAGAATTTTCTTTGAATTAGACCCATTGAAGACTGAAAAAGTGTACAACACTGTCATAAGTGTCGAAAGTAGCATGTAAATTCAAATGTTTTCAAATTATTTTAGATTTTCCACCGTCTTAAACCAATCACGTTGCAGAGAAAATAAAGATTACAACAAGAAAATATAAGCCATGATGTTTTGTGCATTCAAGTAAATGACATTATGCTTGTTTCTTGGATGATCACGATGTGTATGCGCGCGAAATACTGCATTTTATGTATTTTTCAATGGCGGCACCATTTTACGAGTGCGGCACCCGTTTATTATTTAACCAGTTTAAAAGTGTCGGCATGGTCCAAATCAGCAAGCAGTGATACTTCTATACACGTCATTCAGTTAGTGCATTTACACTAACCAATTTGGTTTGAAAATGAAATCATTAAAATAATGCATGAAATTTGCGGCTCTTGTGGCTTTAGAGAATTCATTGACAAGTCGAAGGGCAGAGCACGTTTATGAAAGATCCCTGTTTTTCATCGGGCTCAGGCCGTTAATCATAGCGTTGGACGCAACACAGCATTGTTATACTCAGAATCAAGTGTTTTGCAATATTCAATTACTTTTTGTTAGTTTACTGACTAAACATAAAAAATATTAGATGGGTTCGCCTTCTAGCATTACAAACAGTCATAAGTTGAGTGAAAAAGAAGTTTAAAATTATGCAAATGTATGAAAATTACCTGCTTTCCCGGCTTCATTTTTCTCCGTTTTTCAACATTTAACTGGGTCAAATTTTGTTAAATTTTCATGTTATGTTCTTCAAGTACTATATATACAAGAAAACGACAATTTTTTTGTAATAAAGTTCTTACATTTAGGAGTGAATGCCGAACGAATTCACGTACAATTCGTAAAGTCATATACAATAATTTCAAAGAAAGCACACGCCTAGAAATTTACCTCAGACAAAGTTGTACTATTTTTGATTGAATCTCAAAGCGCCACCACTGTAACTGCGCGCGCGACCCTGGTTGCATTGCTTACAGCACCCCCCATGATGCAAATAGCTTCGAGTTCGCTTTATTTCTGCGAATTATTCACTCCATTTATGGGAATATACATGCATTACATTGTATTAGGCTCATTCAGGTTGCAAATCTAAGCGTGCGCGTACGCAACCATCCACTACCCACCATCCTCTTCATTTGGTAGGTCACTGTACAGGTGAACATACTCCGGACGAGCAAAACAGATTTTCATTGCACCTCCATGACGTTATGGACAGTGAAAATTAAAAGAAATGAGACATGAACAACAAGAGTACATTATGTCGGGTTTGTTTATTGTGTGTACAATTCTGTTCAAGAATGGACAGCCATTGATCTTGTGATGGAAATCTTGGATCTTTGGTCTTCGTTTTCATAGCGCTCAGCATGTGCGGTGGTGTCACACCAATTTTAGTAGGAAAAGTAACTCTCTTCACGGTTAACTGTAAAATGGAGCCCATTAATGTTAAAACAAACTCGGGGTGTTTCGAATCTGTAATGACTTCATTCGCATCAATTCTAACGTTACAAGGCCCATTGAAATTGTAGCAACGAGCATGAATTTCTGCAAAACACCACTGGGGACGCTATTTTCATCACTGACTGCATACTGCCAATGACTGACCTGACACCTCTCAACATGATTGTGCCTCTTACTGTTTTAAAATATGAACATTTTGCTCAAAGCTACTGTCGTAGCCTATGAGAGATTAATTATTGGACTTGAGCCAAATTTATATGTTGCGTGGGACAGCTTTTTGCGTTGCTCGGTATCTAAGAACATTCCTATACTTACGACTGAAAGCAAATATATCAAAGGGTGGTGGCTATTCTTTCAGATTTTCTTGGACAGTATCCAAATGGAACGACAGCACGCTCTTAATAAAGGATTTCATTGTCCATGTTGCTGGACGTAACAAATGGATGCTATTACAGGGCAGTGGGAGAGGTAAGAGAGTTTTAGGAAGATTTTCATAAAAACCTTTAGTTTTCAACACTTACAAGAAATCTTTCGAGGAAAACATCGATACCATCAAGCATTCGGTGTCAGCGTGATATTAAGTGATGGTTTGATAAACGCTGTTGGAGCGATATATATATATATATATATATATATATATATATATATATATATATATATATATATATATAACGGATGAATAAAATTGCACACGTCTACTGATCTGCTTGTATATTTTCTGTTTATTCTGTTGGTAATTTTGATACAACGTTTCGTCCTAAAAGTAGGACTTCATCAGGTTGAAGATGTCGTTTATGTGTGGCGCAGATGGAATGTGGCCACTTTCCATCTGCGCCACACATAAACGACATCTTCAACCTGATGAAGTCCTACTTTTAGGACGAAACGTTGTATCAAAATTACCAACAGAATAAACAGAAAATATACAAGCAGATCAGTAGACGTGTGCAATTTTATTCATCCGCTATTACCAAACCACGCTACGAACAACACTGGGAGCTATCTGTACATCTCAAGTATACGTATATATATATATATATATATATATATATATATATATATATATATCTATCTATCTATCTATCTATCTATCTATCTATCTATCTATATAATATATATATATATATATATATATATATATATATATATATATATATATATATATATATATATATATATATATAAGAAACTGGGTTGACACACACTACCACACCTGGTTGTTAGGTTCCAAACGTATTTATTATACCTCAAACACAACGTTTCGCTCTAAATTTAGAGCTTCTTCAGGTGTTTTCTACAATAAAAAGTACGAACATGAAAATTACAATGGTTGAATTGTGTAGGAAAACGAGCAATGTAGAGTTGTAAGTCTGTGAGAATCTGGAAATGTACATGAATGACAGGAGAGAGACTAAAAAAATTACAATGGTTGAATTCTATAGGAAAACGAGCAATGTGAAGTTACAAGTATCTGGAAATCTGTAAATGTACATAAATGACAGGAAGAGACTAACCTCGACTCGAGGTTGTGAGTACGGTCAAAACTGTCTGGACCGACGTCGAGAGCTTGAAATTGGCGCGCTGAAGTCCAGGGGGGTTCCTTTAAATACTCAAAAGCTGGTATATGGGAGCGCTATTGAAGACTATGTAAATTTTGGGCTAATATTTAGGCCAACTGGGGACAGTGTGTCAAATTTTTTGATCCATTGTGATTCTAAATGTTTGCGTAGTTTGTCATCCTGTTTGTTGACTTGTATGATGCCAATTACTGAAATGTCACTGATATTGTGTTGATCAGAATTAAAATGTATGGCCACCGGGCTTTCTTTATTTTTGACGCACTGAGGAGAGGTACGTGGTTGTTGAAACGAAGTCGGAGAGATGTTTTGGTTTTTTCCCAACAATACTGTTTGTTGCAGCGTTGACATGTAAGAAGGTATACGACGTTTTTGCTGTTGCAGCTGATGTCATTTCTGATTGCGTATGTTTTGTTGTTGACCGTGCTTGGAACTGTGATGTATTATGGGTATATTTGCAAATGTTGCAACCCCTCGTAGATTGACATTTGGTGAAACGGGGCTGGATTCACCGGCGTTGTTAATATTCGAGCGGACAAGGAGGTCTTTGAGGTTAACATTGCGTCGATATGATATAATTGGTATGTTAGGGATGGCTTCTTTACATCTTTATGACTTATGGAGTGTTGGGAGATTCGAGGATATGATGAATTTCAAGTTAGGGAGACGGGGATTATATGTCGAGACTAGTGGGATTCGACAGTCTCCCTGTTTGTTTTTGTACTGAAGGAGAGCCGGCCTAGGGATTGATTTCGCTCTATTTATTTGTTCTTTGACGAGGTTGTGAGGGTAATCCCGTTCAATCAGCGATTGTTGTAGAATGTCGAGGCGTGTATCACGCCATTCTGGCTCCGAACAAATGCGACAAATGCGTATTGCCAGGCCGTAGGGGACACCTAGTTTCATATGTCTGGGATGTGCTCCCGGGGGTGTGCTGACTGAAAATGTAAATATTGATGGGTATCAGTTATTTCGGTGAAACTAAAACATCTCTCAGACTTCGTTTCAATACCACCTCTCCTCAGTGCGTCATAAAAAAGATTTCCCGGTCACCATACATTTTAATTCTGATCAACACAGTATCAGTGATATTTCAATAATTGGCATCATACAAGTCAATAAACAGGATGACAAACTACCCAAACATTTAGAATCACTATGATCAAAAAACTTGACACACTGTCTCCAGCTGGCCTAAATATTCGCCCAAAATTACATAGCCTTTAACAGCGCCCCCACATAACTTAATATTTAAAGCCGTATCACTTCGCTCATGGGTATAGCCTATTGTTATAGGATTTGGCCGGAGTCCTGGTCGGCTACCTGTAGTCGTCGCTTTCCCTTACTCTCACCACATACGTCACCATACCACCCATACCCCAATCACTCAAATCTTCTAAGCCCAAACCAGAATATTTATGCAGCACAACGATTTTATTTATTCGTTATTAAAGCATTATCATATACACCGACATACTGATTATTGACACCAGTAAAATTCTCCATTCGCCAATATCTGCATAACTAATGCACGAGTCGGTTGTTTAACCTGTGAGTAACTTTCAGCAAAGTCTTATAATCGTTCACCCATCCCCTATCCTGCTATATGTGTGTCATAATTTAGAATATATCATCTCTTTCAAACGCCCTAGTGAATCCAGTGAGTTCATCCATTTTTCGATAGGCATTTACATTGGAATTAGGGGTTTCTACAAGCTGTGCCAGTCTATCCGCCGGAGCTGCTGGCTGCATTACTTTTGATAGTTGCATGTAATATCTTGCTGTCTCTTCCGCCCTCCAGCCCACGTGGGTCATGAGTGATTTTTGCATATCTATGCACATTCGAGGTTTGTTTGGCTCGATTGTAATCGACATTACAATAAATGGTGGTGGGTCTATACCGACCCGCCCGGCGGTTGAAATTGCTCCAGTTTGCAATCTATCTGTGATAGTCTTTGATATATTATTAAAAGTCAACAAAATCTCGGCAAGTTGGGTTATTTGTAAAGACTTTACTTGGTGGCGTGGGACTATCGTACGCTGTGCCTTTGAAAGTGCCTCGGTATGGTTGGAAGGGTTAAGATATGCTTACACCATCATTTACCCACTCCATAATTTGCTCGAAATTATCTGCGGCTCTTGCGATTGATGACCAGGCGTCCCTGTGCTTATGTATCTCCCCTGCTGTAAACTCGTCCGGGTTACGCAAGGCAAGCATCAATGGGGAGGCTTTTTGTTTCCCCGTTACTACATCCTGGATACTAGGACAGCATTCAGTGGGGCCCTGTCGAGGGGCACCCTCAAAAGTCACCCACGTTGTCGTAGTCCTGACGGGAGACGTCCCCCTGGTGAGTTTTTCCCAGCTTAACGGTACTTACTGCGAAAGTGAAGAACAGGGGGAAAGCTTTCACAAATTGAGTCTTACAACCTGTAAACTTTTGAGGGTACCCCTAGACAGGACCTCGGAAACCGAGGCTGCATAAGAATGCAAAAGGGTGCTATGGACCCTCCCTGCCTAAAGGGTAGGTGTACTTATAGGGAGAGCTGTGAACGAGGTCAGTGTCCGAAACTACACATTCTACTATGAGGATGTCCACTTCGAGTGGGACCGGGATTTGATAATGGCAAGGGGAACATGTGCGTTGTCTCTGTATGGATTTCTGACTTTGGGAGAGGTATGAGGGACTAACTTTTCTGATGATACATTTCTACGTTTGTGACAAGAGGGGAAATTCAACCTCAGATTGGTCTCCCGGAATATGAATATTCCAACATGCAAACACAACTCGTCCAATCACGTCATAGAACACAATACAAGTTGTATTATTTGCAAATGAACACAAAAAAAGAGAGAAAGACCTTATTTATTATCTTGAACTTGAAAGAACAAGGAATGTGCGTACAAGTGCGTAATAATTTACCACACATTTAATCCGAATTCAGCAAGCACACTAGATTCTTTTTGGACATGACCGGGCCATATGCCCAAGCTCGTGACATGTAAAACACTTTATTTCATCGAGAGTTTTTTTTTTTTTGCGGGCATAAGGTGCATATCTGACGTCAGCAAATTTTTTGTATGTGTGGTTTGTGTGTCACATAAATTTCGATACTTTAGCTGCTATTTCTTCTTCTTCCTTGTTTCCTAGGAGTATAAACAATAGCGTCCGCCTCTTCTCCGAAGTCGTTAGCCTCGAATTGCGCCAAGACTGCGCGAAACCTGGGAAGTTTGGGGTGGGCTGCGACAGTTGCTCTGTCCACTAACGCTCGAAGGGCGCTTTTTAGCTGTAGTCTCGTGGTAAGAACCGGTCACAGTCCCTCCGGGCCGTGAACCGGTGTATGAGCCAACTCCATTACTTTAGCAAGAGCGTCTTCAACGGATGCCGACTCGGCCATGTCCTGCAGTTTTTTTATCTGCTTCTTCAGAGCCGCAATCTCGTCCGCCTGTGGATACGGTCCAAACAAAGATAGTCACATATAAACTCTTCCCTTTGTTACTCGCACACCACCAGAATGTAAAACATACAGGTATACATCTTACCATTGTATCTCAAATTATGCATACGCTCACAGTGAACCTTAACGGGTTGACTGCCTGGCTAGGGCCCGGGCCGTAAATCTAAGACAGAAGCATTTTTTTTTTTTTTTTCGGTCTCGAGATCTCTTTTTTTGATAGTAATAGTTTTTTTTTAATTTTGTAAATCTAGTACAAAATCGTTTAATTTAATTTTTTTTTATTAGGCCCCACAGTAACCTTTGGGCGGCACCCAAGCCGAACCCTTGTAATTCCTGGCGCCCTCGCAGCAACCCTTCAGCGGATTAACTGCCCGGCCATCTGTGAATAATAGCACCCTCGCAGTAACCCTCGGCGGATTGACTGCCCGGCACTCCATCCATGGCCAGAAGTCGGGATTTTTTCATTTTAGACATTTTTACATTTTAGTAGTGCATGTTTGACATGTTTAGGTCGGAACTAACAGCCGAACTAACGTGACCAAAAAAGCCAAACTTGCAAACCTATCGTGTATCGTGCAGACCCAATATCCGCACCTATCGTTTCTAAAATGTCTAACGTGTATGCCAGGTTGGAACTAACGTGCCTAAAATGCCAAACGTGCAAACCTATCGTGTATCGTGCAGACCTAACATTAAAGAACCTATGTCTAACATGTATTGCATTTTAGGGCGTACAAATAAGTCCTATTCTATCATGCCAATCGTGCAAACCTATCGTGTAATCGTGCACGCCAAACATGGATGCACCTATCGTGTCTAAAGTGTCTAACGTGTATATCATGACTGCACGATTGACATATGGTACCATTCGACTTATCTGGACATACACGTTAGACATTTTAGACACGTTAGGTCCGTACACGTTGGGTCAGCACGTTACACGATAAATTTGCACGATTGGCATGATAGATTTTGACTCTTGGACAACCTAAAATGACATACACGTTAGACATTTTAGACACGTTAGCTCCGTAAATCTTAGGTCGGCACGTTATACGATATGTCTCAAGATTCACGTGATGGCCTACAAACACGGTAAGGTCTAACTCTATCATGCCAATCGTGCAAACCTATCGTGTTAACGTGCCGACCTAACGTGTATGCACCTAACGTGTCTAAAATGTCTAACGGGCATGTCATTTTAGGTTCTCGACATGGGTCAAAATCTATCATGCCAATCGTGCAAACCTATCGTGTATCGTGCAAACCTAACGTGTACGCACCTAACGTGTTAGTCTGGCAGAGACCCTGCGATTCGCGTTCTCCCCTGTTGGAACACGCGCGCCCTTCAGAGACGCGACGCGAATCCCAGGGTCTGGACGTTTCTTGCAAGCGACCGGTCGGATTTCTGCTGATCCGGTACTTTATAGAACACCACACACCCGTTAATCAAAACAAAAATGACAAGTAGCAATTCCAAATAAAATGAAAAATAAAAACATACCACGTATATAGGTCTACCGGCTACTAGTATATATTCTCTCCGCCCAGTTAGATAGGTGTTTCTTTTGAGGTCACTACCCTTATGAATATTCATACCCTTGCAAAAACGGACAGTCGCTGTGTCTGGCAGCGCGTGTTCACACCTGCATAGCGTAGTCTTCGAATGCAGGCCCATCGTGGGCGCGCACAAAACAAGGCACAGCGACTGTGGAGAGTCTACTAACGTGTCTAAAATGTCTAATGTGTATGTCATTTTAGGTTCTCGACATGGGTCAAAATCTATCATGCCAATCGTGCAAACCTATCGTGTATCGTGCAAACCTAACGTGTACGGACCTAACGTGTCTAAAATGTCTAACGTGCATGTCATTTTAGGTTCTCGACATGGGTCAAAATCTATCATGCCAATCGTGCAAACCTATCGTGTATCTTGCAAACCTAACGTGTACGGACCTAACGTGTCTAAAATGTCTAACGTGTATATCATGACTGTACCATTCAACTTATCTGGAGACCCTAAAATGACATACTTGTTAGACATTTTAGACACGTTAGATCCGTACTCGTTAGGTTTGCACGATACACGATAGCTTTGCATGATTGCCATGATAGATTTTGACTCGTGGACAACCTAAAATGACATACACGTTAGACATTTTAGACACGTTAGCTCCGTGAATCTTAGGTCGGCACGTTATACGATATTTCTCAAGATTCACGTGATGGCCTACAAACACGGTAAGGTCTACCTCTATCATGCCAATCGTGCAAACCTATCTTGTATCGTGCAGACCTAACGTGTACGCACCTAACGTGTCTAAAATGTCTAACGTGCATGTCATTTTAGGTTCTCCACATGAGTCAAAATCTATCATGCCAATCATGCAAACCTATCGTGTATCGTGCAAACCTAACGTGTACACACCTAACGTGTCTAAAATGTCTAACGTGTATGTCATTTTAGACATGACTCCAATTTCTATCATGCCAATCATGCAAACCTATCGTGTATCGTGCAGACCTTACGTGTACGGACCTAACGTGTCTAAAATGTCTAACGTGTATGTCATTTTAGGTTCTAAACATGGGTCAAAATCTATCATGCAATCGTGCAAACCTATCGTGTATCGTGCAAACCTAACGTGTACGCACCTAACCTGTCTAAAATGTCTAACGTGCATGTCATTTTAGGTTCTCCACATGAGTCAAAATCTATCATGCCAATCGTGCAAACCTATCGTGTATCGTGCAGACCTTACGTGTACGGACCTAACGTGTCTAAAATGTCTAACGTGCATGTCATTTTAGGTTCTAAACATGGGTCAAAATCTATCATGCCAATCGTGCAAACCTATCGTGTATCGTGCAAACCTAACGTGTACGCACCTAACGTGTCTAAAATGTCTAACGTGCATGTCATTTTAGGTTCTCCACATGAGTCAAAATTTATCATGCCAATCGTGCAAACCTATCGTGTATCGTGCAAACCTAACGTGTACACACCTAACGTGTCTAAAATGTCTTACGTGTATATCATTTTAGGTTGTCCACATGACTCCAAAATCTACCATGCCAATCATGCTGACCTATCGTGTATCGTGCAAACCTAACGTGTACGGACCTAACGTGTCTAAAATGTCTAACGTGCAGACTTTTACAGTGTTTAGTCATGCACGTTTGCCTTACACGTTTGGGTTCTATAATGTACAATGGCATACAACTCCCCATAGCACGATAGCTTCAACAATGTGAAACGTGCATTTTACCAACTACTGGCCATAGCTCCGGCACCCAGTAAATCATGGCACCCTCGCAGTAATCCTCGGCGGATTGACTGCCTGGCCTTATTATTTTAAAACAAAACAAAACAACAAAAACAGATACTGGTAACAGACTATCGTATAGCGCTATAGTGGACTTGCCGTGACCATGACACGGCCACGGCACATAGTACCACCAGGTGCGCGTAACAAGCATGCAAATTCAGAATGTAAGCAAGCCGAGCTGACAGATTTGTGCCGTCGCTGGCGTACTGGACAGGTGGAGACCTGCACTGTAATAGTAAGTAGCGAAATCCACGTGGCGAAGTTAGATAAATCTAATTCTTAAAAACAAACACAACCTGCCAACTACCACTAACGGGACCATATCAGGTGCACGATACGCCAGAATGCCTATAGTGGTGGCCGAGGCCTAACAGACATGTGAGAATTATGCACTATCACAACTGGTAAGAAACAAATCAATGACGAGAATTATACACGGTCTAAACGCCCTACACAGAGTCCTAAGGCCTGGCTGAACAAATAAATTCAATGGGTGAGACCCGGACGTACCTGCGAGCTTTTATTTTCAGCAGGTGGTGTTCCCTGTGCATCATTGATGGCTGTAGCTGGCTGCCGTTGCTGCCCCGAAGTGCTCGGGCCTGGAAGAATATCCCGGGGTTGGTGACTTGCTTGGTTGGTATACGCTGCAACAAACGTTTGACCAGCCGTGGCGGGTGCCGGTTTAGACGAAGCCATGGTGTCGGGTGCTGTTGTCTTCGCTGTGTTGCAATGAGGGAGATAGTCCGTATGGTATGTTTCCTATTTATACCCCCTTAATTTACATATAGCGTACTAATATCGCTGCGTGATGCGGCTTTGAATACCAGCTTTTGAGTATTTAGAGGGACCCCCCCCCTGGACTTCACGCGCCAATTTCCAGCTCTCGGCGTAGGTCCAGACAGTTTTGACCGTACTCACAACCTCGAGGTTAGTCTCTCTCCTGTCATTTAGGCCAAAGTAATAATTCTTTGTTTTCGTCCACTCTAAATGGGAAAAGGTACGCGTCTAAGCGGCTGAAAAACACACACAAGAAATTAACACAATGTAATTTGATTGCAGCAATAAAAAATTGTAACAAAATTTTAGTTCAGAAAAGCTAAGCGGTCATGTCCTAAATTTCCTATTCAAATACATTGTGTGTGTTTTTCATGAAAACCTTAAAAACCTACGCGTGGGGACGCAAAACAAAATTTAATTACTTTGGCCTTATGAACATTTACAGATTTTCAGATACTTGTAACTCCACATTGCTCGTTTTCCTATAGAATTCAACCATTGTAATTTTTAGTCTCTCTCCTGTCATTCATGTACATTTCCAGATTTTCACAGACTTATAACTCTACATTGCTCGTTTTCCTACACAATTCCACCATTGTAATTTTCATGTTCGTACTTTTTATTGCAGAAAACACCTGAGGAAGCTCTAAATTTAGAGCGAAACGTTGTGTTTGTGGTGTAATAAATACGTTTGGAACCTAACAACCAGGAATGGTAGTGTGTGTCAACTCAAGTTTTTTCTATCTTCACCCCACTCCACGCTCCACTGGGGATCACCTGAATTCCTACAGTTTCTTATATATATATATATATATATATATATATATATATATATATATATATATATATATATATATATATATATATATATATATATATATATATATATATATATATATATATATCACATGAACTGGCCCGAATCGCCACCTGTGTGACGTAGAACAGGACGGATAAGAAATCCGAATTACCCTCGTTCTACGTCATCAACCGGAACGTTTTTCCTGCACGGTACCGTTCATACATGCACGTCGCGACACAGACCGATTTGTCGTGATCGATGCCGTGCTAGCTCTCATGACATTTTTACAAAAAGGTGACCCGATAAATCCAGACATTGAAACATAGGAGGAATATTTGTCCAACTAAATTTCGAGTAGCTAAAGCTAGCTTTTCCGATAATAGAATGGGGATACCGTCGATCGTTTTATTTTATGGCTCGGTAACGGTAAGGCTCAATTTTGACGTCATTTCTGGCGATTCCGGTTGGCGATAGACCCAAAATCTACATCTCAACGTAAGTTCAACTGAATAAATGAGTATAGTATAATCTTCGGGAAAGCGACACAAGCATAAAGTATCGACTAACAACGATAAATTTCCTTCATCACACAAAAAATCAAACCTGCAGTGCGGCGTAAGTCTGTAGCGAAGACAAAGCTGCTGCACTGCAGTGCAGCGCTAGCGCGCTGTGGAATCCGATGTACTTCGAAACTTGACTCAGACCACAGGCCCACGGAACGTTTCGTAGATCGTCGTCGGATGGGAAGTGACTGACACTGTAAGGCCGAAGGCCGAACCTCGGTACTGTATAAGAATACCGTCGATAAGAATACAGTACCGAGGTTCGGCCTTCGGCCTCACAGTGTCAGTCACTTCCCATCCAACGACGTTCCGTGGGCCTGTGACTGAGACAACACTCAGAACAGAGTTTGCGTCATATAACAAAATTAGGATGTGTCACTGCAAACATCAAAGTTAGTAAAACGAAAACATTGATACCAAGATTGGGATCGACAAGTTGACACCGGCAGAGACCGGTGACGGCAGCGTAGTGGACGTGGGCACAGACATGCAATGACTCGGAATGAGGTACACTTGTATTACCCCTATTTGTAACAATCAACCCTATTTGTAACAAAATTTAATTTTCAAAAAAACTTTACCGTATATGTTGAAATATTAATAAAATATGCATATTTGTATGTTTGAGGGCAATTTTCTTTTTTTTACTTGTCAAAACTCATTTTTCCGAAACTGCTTTTGTTACATATTGGGTTGATTGTTACAAATAGGGGTGACATGTGTCAACCCTATTTGTAACAATCAACCCTATAACCTGCACAACGAAAGTTAATCTAACGAGCATTTTCGGAATAAATTACTTTCGACAAGGAAAAAATAAAAATTGCCCAAAACATACTAATATGTACATTTCATCAAGATTTCATCAAATACGGCCAAGTTTTGTAGAAAATTAGGTTTAGTTTCAAGTTGGTTAAATTTTGTTACAAATAGGGTTGATTGTTACAAATAGGGTTGACACGTCAACCCTATTTGTAACAATCAACCCAATTTGTAACAAAAGTTAACCCCATATAGGTTTAGTATGATTTCGGTCAGAAAACAAGATTTTAACATTTTTGACCGAAAATGGTGAAAATTGCCCCAAAACAAACCTTTGGCATGTATCTGCACGACTTGATTATATCTTACGAGTAGGGCTCTTATCCCTAGGAACCTGCACAACGAAATTTAATCTCACGAGCATTTTCGGAAAAATGAGTTTCAACAAGGAAAACAAAGAAAATTGCCCCCGAACATACTAATATGTATATTTCATCAAGATTTCATCAAATACGGCCAAGTTTCTTTGAAATTTAGGTTTTGTTACAAATAGGGTTGATTGTTACAAATAGGGTTGACACTTGTCACCCTATTTGTAACAATCACCCAATTTGTAACAAAAGCAGTTTCGGAAACATGAGTTTTGTCAAGGAAAAAAAAAAGAAAATTGCCCTCAAACATACAAATATGCATATTTTATTAGTATTTCAACATATACGGCAAAGTTTTTTTTGAAAATTAAATTTTGTTACAAATAGGGTTGATTGTTTCAAATAGGGGTGATAACACTCTGTGTGTCATCGAACGGAATCTTTCGAGCTCGCCAAGGTCGTGAACTGTGTGATATTTTCAAAAGTCACGGCATCTCTGAGAATGAGAATTACTGTTTCGATCGTGTCGTTGCATTAACTTCATAAACATAATTGTAAATATTCTAAATAACTCAAAATACTATGGTTATCCGTCGCTAGCACGATGCCGAAAAGCTATGTCCGCCGATGGCCGACTTGCCTTAGCATCGGTACAGCGCGAGACAATGATTGACACGTTCACATGACCGAATCCGTATGTCTGAATTGGTGAAGATACTATTCGATGTATCAAAATTTCAGCTTAATGAGATTTATGAATGAGAGTATCTCCTGGGTGACGGGCCGCTTTACTCATTAATGAAAGTAATCCGCATAAGTAAAACACAAATCGCGACGAAATTAATGCAATTTGTTACAATAATTTTGATCCATCTACGTCAAGAAAAATTAAGGAGGCTGTTCATGTGATATATAATCCCATGGTATTTTTCTCTGTTTGACGTCATCGTATACTCGTGTTTATCGCAGAGCCGTACAACTAGTCGCCTTCGGCTCGAAGTTGTACGGCTCCGAGAAAAAACACTCGTATACGTTGACGTCAAACAGAGAAAAATACCATGCGATTATCTATCTATCTATCTGTCTGTCTATCTATCTATCTATCTATCTATCTATCTATCTATCTATCTATCTATCTATCTATCTATCTATCTATCTATCTATCTATCTATCTATCTATCTTGTATGTATGTATGTATGTATGTATGTATGTATGTATGTATGTATGTATGTATGTATGTATGTATGTATGTATGTATGTATGTATGTATGTATGTATGTATGTATGTATTTATGTATGTATGTATGTATGTACACAGATGTGCTCGTTGGAAATTACAGCGTCCGCTGTCAAAAGCAGAGCGTTATGATTACAAAGAATTAATATCTTATACTTAAGTTTCATGCATCCTGCAATCTTTAGATAGAAAGTCAGAACTGAAAATATCCTTAGCTCCACACATTCATTTATATAGTGTTTCTAAATGGTGTTGAAACTTGATAAATAATATTTGTTCTGGTGGCGACTTTTTCAAACCAACTCAGAGCGTTTGTTTGAACAGTGTAGATTTATCAGCATATACAAAGATTACATAGCTTGCTTATTTTGGTGACCTCGATGCTTTGTAAATCATTGACCTGGTCCTTTTTCTTAAGAGACCAAATGAATGTTCTCTGTCTCTGTCTCTGTCTCTGTCTCTGTCTCTCTCTGTCTCTCTGTCTCTCTCTCATGTGATTACATCAAGTACAGATCAAAAGTTGGTCATAACTCATAGTTTAATGGATTTCACCGATCGTCAGATGACAAATAGAATTCAAATGACTTTCTGACTGTCATATCTGCATTTAGAGATTAGTTCTGAACGTTTATTGAGAAGACTTGACATCTCGATTGATCGCTTGGTAACGTTTGAGTGAGCAGATTCATTGGATAGGATCGACATTTAATTTCATATGGCCCGTCCTTTTCCTGCAATTTCTATATATATTTTGATAATATTTTTGCTATTGGCTTGCTTTGGATGGTTGAAAGGAAAACACATGACGGCTTAGTTGACTCACACCTACACTTATCCTCATATATCGTCCTAATGTATAGTGGTCAATTATTGATGGAGCATCAAATTACTCTAACGTAAGCAAGCGATGCAATGTCTCAGTTTATCATTAAAGCCACATACAATCAACAGATTAATCCTCGCAAATCTACGCAGTTACTAAATGGTCTGAGTTGGTTTCAAAGTGTCGTCATCAAAACAAATATTTTCGAATTTCAACGCCGCCTAGAGCTATAGTACAGTGGTACGTGGTCAGTTTATGAAGGAAGTTTTAGTGGCAGGACGAGCATCAGCAGATATCTTTGATGACCTTTTGACATATATCCCATAAATTAATCACGGATCAGAAACTAAGATAATCCGTGGCGCCCGATTCTCATTATTTATGTGATAACTGATGACACAGCTCCACTGCTGTTTGACATTGAAAAGGTCGCACGCGTACGTCGTCGACCTTTTGTCCAGGGATTCAACTTTGCCCTATAACTACTATCAAACGACTCTAAGGCTTCGCATGGCAAACAGCGCATTGCTATGCAATTGAAGGCTCACGTTGCTACGGCTTTCCCGTTTGAAAAAAGGACGGTCGTAACATGGCTGATAGCTGACAATTTTCTTAGCCATGACGTCATTACTGTGTGCCAGCCTTGATTATTCTGATAACCGACCAACTTTAGTCCGATGAAACACAATTATACAGATTACACTTGAATAATTCTTCTTGTGTCATCGCCTGACCTTCACATATGATATAAAAATAAAATATTAATAGACACCTTGTTATCAGTAAATACATATAAAAAAGGCTCTGTAATGATGTACATGTGACAGGCCACGGGTGCCTACCTTGATATAATTTTCTTTGTTTGAACAAAATCTAATCTTTCAATTATTTGCAACAAGCTTTATATGAGATCCTAAAATTATTTAAGGCGTTTAATTGGCCTGGGGCCTAAGAAAGAGAATTGTTATCGATTCTGACTACCTTCTGCAATCATGTCGGCTTATCGGCACTCCTACGACTTAAATGGGTCACCTAGGGACATTAATGCAGCTTTTGAACATGGCGGGCATGCTGCCAACGAAGCTAAGAGGACCGGAGTACACACTTGCAACCCACTGGTGGGTATGCGAGAGTACAAGCTCAATGCGCTTAAAACCTCCCCTGGGGAGACCTTGTACGAACTCATTATGAAATGTGCAAAGATGATTTGACGCCATTTTTGTGGATACAAAGAATGTAGGTACTAAAGTTGAGATAATTTTACCTCTCACTTACAAACAAAAAATATTGCACAGTAATTGTAATATTGATTAGGGAGAAGAGCGCTTTAAAGATACAGTACGCAAATTTTAATGTGGTCCAAACTTTGCGCTTTCATTGTTCGAGGTACAGAGAGCCCTATACAAAATGAAAGGAATAAAGACATCTTAATCGATGGTTATAGAGAAAGGGCTTGTCACCTTATCAATCAAGAAACGGTCAAACCACGATCGTGAGCTATTTTTTGAGATTTTTTACCGTTTGTTTTGCTGAACTGTGTATGACCTGATTAGCCCCGCATTACCATTGCTCACGTACATAAGATTGAAAATCACGGTGGTGGCTGCATCTTTTCACATCATTTTTATGATTTGCATTTCAGACTAATGTTATGTGATCACAGCTACTGACAGATGGGTGTCTGCTTTTTACTACACTTGTACGGGAAATGTCAAGGCGCAAATCTGAAAGTAGAAATAATATCTCGGGGTACATAAAAAGTATGACAAACAATGTAAGGTGTTATACAAAGAAATGGACATTATATTCGTGTCCAACGAAAATAAAACAAAAATTAACAGAAGTAGCCTGATTTTGGTTATTCTTCACCAATAGTTTATTGTTTTAGATGGCTATTTCGCAATAACAACCAGTGAATTGGTGGGGTACAGAGGAGGGGGCATAGGTCAAACTGCCGCTAAAATTGGGATTCTCTGCATATTTTCCATATCTAAAGATATCAGGACGTGGGTACATGTCATCATCCAAAGAGACACCGAGCTACGAGGATGTAATTTAGAGCCAGTGAGAGAAAATAATATTCTGTGAAAGGAATGACTGAACATGATCAGCGTTTCCTTTCATGGCAGTAAACCACTGTCAGTTTAATTTGGAGCAACCAAATTCATATTCGACTTTTTTATATACAGCATCAATGATAATCAAAAATAACTTCCTACCAATAATTAATACGAATTTAAATTTACATTAACATTAACTGTATTTAACATGACATAAGGAACAACTAAGATAAGCAAAACTAAAAATCACTACAGGACATCCCAAACAGCAAGTGCGTAAGCTGCTTAAAACCAAACATATCTCTACAGAATCTATTATATATAAAATATTCAAAATAATCTTGATTGCCCTTATTTAACTGTTCCTACTTACTGATTCTTGTAAATAATACTGTACTTTAGCTCCTGTATGTAACGTGATGGTTCCCACAAAATCTTGACCGAAGATTTTTTTGACATCTCATTGTTTTTAAAATTCAAACTAACTGAACACTTTGATCAAGCACGATTTTCAATTATTGATTAAAAAAGTTGTCGACCAAATCCTTGATATTCACTTATAGCGGTTGGTCTGATAATTCAAAAATGCAAAACACTTTTGGTTGATGTCAATATGGTAATTCAAATGTACAATATTTTTGATCGCTATAGATTTGATAACTAAAAACTGTAATGGATGTAGATTTAATCATTCCATGCACATGACCATGGAGGTACAGCGATTATTTCGTTTGCGGCAAAATGAACACTTCTACATAGGGTACCCTAAAAGAAAGAATTCTTAACTCCGCGCATTTCTTCACTAGGTTGAGAATGCATCTCGGGCTAAATATTTGGAATCTCAATTTTATGCCATTCTTTTTTTGATCTAATACTCGTTGGGGCTCATTCTGAAGCTCTCTGTATGAGAAAAATTTTCACCGTCTTGTTTTTCGAAAATCAAAAAATTATTTTATCCCTTAGAGTAAACACAGGAACGGTTGAATTTCAAATATTGGTAAATGTCAGGTAATATGTTTCTCCAGTACTAAATTATGAACGGTGACCCCCAATTTTCATTCGTGACTTGCTAGGAGAATGTTTGAAGGTATCAATGAGAAAGTTTTTGCAAAGGTTTAAGTCTCTAACTTTCGGCAAGACGACCGATTAGGAGCTCACCGGCATATCGTGGTATACAGTGCCATTCCAAGCAGCATTTTCCAGTGGCAACTTACTATCTTAAAAATTAACTATGTTTTTTAATGAATTAGCCGGATTAGTAATGGTATTCAGATCAATTGACAAACCTCCTCAAGTGGAATAATACACAACAAATGAACACGGCTAATCCGAAGCGCTGAGTGGATGCGGCTGACACACCCTTTTCGAAACCGTTGTTGGCCACAATCCTAGCGTACTCCTTGGCGGATTCTTTCTGGGAGCGTGGTCGTTCATCGTCGTTGAAATCTACGTAGTGTATACCGAACCTCTCAGTGTAACCTTCCGCCCATTCAAAGTTATCCATCAGGGACCACGCTGTGTAAGCCTGTACGTTGACGTTATCAACGATAGTAGCTAGATAAGAGAAGAATGGATCATATGGTGATTTTTTCACACATTCTTAGTTGTACTGCTATTTGCAGCGATATTTCAGAATGTTGAAGAGAAAACTACTCATTATTTTGGAACAGAAGTTACAAATCAATTTCTGGAAACTTAAAATGTAATAAATCACTTGTGCCTATATGGAAATTTGTGACCGATATTCATAATCATCGAATATTGTTAGCAAATCGAGGCAAAACAAATATGTACAAAGTGCATGACCATGGGTTAATGAATATGCTCTATTGATATTGATTAACTCTCAGCTGATTTTCATACTTAAGTGGTAGGCTAGAGAAAAATACTGTTCCTCGGATTTTTTTGGCAAAGCTACAGAGGCGGCGAGCGAATCTCCTACCAGTTAAGTTGCTAGTGATCACTTGAAATCTACGCTTTGCAAACTGTCCACTCTGACAGGCCATTACATGTACAGGCAGAGCTGACAAAGCAAATATTGAGCATTTACACATGCTCTAGAAGAAAAATCCTGCAAAAAGTATGCACAGCAAAATTCACCAAGAGTAAACTTATTTCAGTACTGTCAAGGCGGGGTCTAACATTTGAATTTAATTAAAGTTTGACCCCATGTTCTAGTAATTAAACGTCATTGTAATGTGGAAGAATACATTTGCCGCAACTTCAAGAAGCAATTCCAAACTGGCAGATGTAGAAGCGGTGATTCTGAGGAACAAATATTCGACATTCTTCCTGTTTTTGTTAACAAACATGACATCATTTTATATATATTTAGAAAATCGAGAAGTTGCTGGAAACAATTAAATTAACATTTAATATCGATACAACTCGTGAGCACAAGACCAGACTCTGGTATTTTATGCACGGCAGACTACGTGCACAGTGACTCGCGGAGATGCCAAACAACAAAGTAAATAGGCTGATATGTACGTTGAGGGCTTTCTGTCTTACCCTTCAGGACTTCGTTGATGTAACTCCTGTAGTAGTCAATCCTGCCTTGGTCATTCAGGTCGTCGATGTCTGCTGTGGAGAAACCGTTCTCCGTCACGTACACGGAAGGGTCTCCGTATTCTTCTTTTATCCAAACCAACAAACGTCGAATTCCCCAAGGCACTGAGTACAGCCATTCCGACTCCGCTCTCGGCCAGTTTTCTCCAGGGAATCTATTGACGCCGTGGTCTTTGTCCCAGCTTGGCGGGTCAGGTTCGTGGTCGACGTTGTCGTTAACCAACAGTGAAGTGTAGTGGTTGAGTCCAAAGAAATCACTAGTGTCCTTTATGTATTCTATTTCTTCGGCAGTGAACTCGGGGAGTCTTGATTCGTTAAGTCCTTGATGTGCACTGAGATTGGCAATTCTGTTCTTCATGACTTCCGGGTAATCGCCAAGAAAGATCGGATGTGCGTACCATCCAAGCATGAACTGCATCATACGCTCCGAGGCATCAAGATCGGCTTGCTCGTCCCTGTTTTCAGGCTCGAACCAGTCACTATTGAGAGTGATACCAATGAGACCATTTTGCGTCGAACGAAATTCATCATTGTAGATATGCCACGCTTTGGCGTGGGATTTAATTAAGTTATGGGACACGATGTACGTCTTGTCGCCATTGCCGCTGACGCCTGGTGCATGACTGCCATACTCATATCCCAGTTGTGCTATGATGTAGGGTTCGTTAAGCGTAATCCAGTATTTGACGCGGTCGCCAAACTTTTCATAACAAAACCTGGCGTAATCCCCGAAATCGTCGACGATTTCTTCCCCCATCCACCCGTCATAACTGTCGACAAGTGCTTGTGGCAAGTCCCAGTGATAGAGAGTCACGTACGGTTCGATGCCAGCAGCAACGAGATCATTGATCAAATTATTGTAGTAGTCAACTCCAGCTTCGTTCTCACTACCCCTCGTACCATCAGGTAAAATTCTGGCCCAACTAATCGAGAACCTATAGTTCATTACTTTCATGTCTTCTAAGAGCTTTACATCTTCCTTCCACTTGTTGTAACTGTCGCAGGCAACATCGCCATTGTCGTCGTTTTGGACATTGCCGGGTTCGTGGGAAAACGTGTCCCATATATTAACTCCCTTGCCATCAGCATTCCAGCCACCTTCGATTTGATATGACGAAGTGGCGGCACACCACTTGAAGCCGTCGGGAAATTTGTCGAACAAGAACGCGTCCCTCTCAGGATCGTTGTAGATCTCCGGATAAACGAAATATGGTTCCTCTGACGACACTCTGGAAACGACCACGAACAGTAGAGCAAGAACGATCACGCTGAGCTTCGCCATGTTTTTCTGACAGCCGCTTTCGAGCAGCAGTCTTGACGACCTGTGGCAGAATAATGTAAAATTAACATGTGCGCGATTCACCTTATCAGGTCACGCTGTGGCTCAAACTCCCCAGACAATATAAATGATAAAAACGTGCTTTGTCTCGTGAATTAGATAGGGAAGATTCTGCTGAGTTTCTCTGGGGTGCCGTTACAACAGTTTGAAATGAGATAAATCGTACCGAAACCAAACACGAACATCAGTAAGCACGACCCTATCTGTCGGGGAAATTTGTAAAAGTAAAATAACTAATTTAACGTTTCAAGTATAGCTTTGTTCAAAAGCAAAGGTTGTAATAATTGTAGTGTACTGTTCTCGGTTATTCAGGAAAAATTTGTTCACTTTGAAAAATGTTGCTATCAGACTCTGTAACATGGGAAGAGTTGACCCGCGCTCATATCACGACCTAGTCGCAATAGATGGCTGCTCCCTTGCCGTTCAAACTATTCTTTAAAGAGGCCTTTGTTGCAGTTGATCGGTGCGTGTGCACCTTGTCGGCACGAATTCAACACGAGTTTGCGTCGTGGTCGTGAGATATGAAGGCTGGTCCTGGCAAGTGTGACCTGCTCAAATGTGACTTTGACACGTCATTGTTGAACGGAGTGCAATGGGCACAGTAATGTTAACATATTAAGTCAAACGAGGTGGTTTGATAAGGAGAGAAACAGAATTATTGTTTTCTGTCGAAGTGTTCCAGTAACATAGTGCGTTTGAGCTCTTGGAATGGCTAACCTTTGTCATACTTTTTTCTTCGGCTTGTGCGTTTTAATAAAGCGGGATGCGCCACAGAAATTCAGACTCTCAAACTTCTACAACATCCTTTAGCCTACCACTTGGGGCTCATTATAAAGCCTCTAAGCTTAGGGTTCTGACCGGCTCAGTTTTGAGGGAAAAAAAGGAATTTAATTTTGCTCCATTGAGATAAAACAGGCATGGCGGCTATTTTGAATTTCAATTGTCGGTGAATAAATGTTGGCTAATGTGTTTCTCTAGTACCAAAATTTGCACCGCGACCCCCGGATTCCTATTCTCGATTTGGAAAGAGAATAGTTAAAAGTTTGCTTGAAGAAGTTTGCGCAAAAGTTTAAGTCTTTCGAGGCACGTACTATCTTAATCCAATGTTTATTACAGACTTGGAAGCACTTAACGTTTCATGGAGATGAGAACACTGTCTTTTGGTGCAAAAAGTATCGCATTAACATAAACATTAGATCGTCTCGCCATGAGAGTATGAATCAGTGTTTGTGGACGTAAAGAGCGTTTACTACACCCATGTTCTCGCCACTCGCAGAAAGGAAGATCTCCAAAATAAAAAAAAATTACAGAGTACAATACTGTCCATGCCTGACTGACATTTTAATCCAGACTTTGAAGTAAAAAAAAAAGTTTCAAAAAAACAGGAATAAAAATCAATAAAGTAAGAAAACACTATACAAAGAAGATGTGCTGACGAATATCTACACGTAGAGGTAAAAAGAGCCTTCACGGTCAATACTGTGGATATTGAACTTCAAAAATTGTCCATCGACTTTGAACTGTGGACAACAGTATCCGCTTGATTGATTGCTCGGTGAAAGTTTATTTTTCAAAAAATTTCAATCAGAAAGTATGAGACTATATTTCTGTTATGAGTTTGGTTTTATCATATTATTAGTAAACATTATTTTTTTTATACGATATTATGGTAAAATATTTTGAAATATCAATGGCACAAAGAACGGTAACACATTTTTGCTTTGTAAGGACATCAGGTCTTGCTATTTTGTAAACTCAGAGTATCAAATGCCCACTCTAAATGCAGAGTACGTTTATGTTCGCATCACGTTCAATGAATTGTCTGGTCGACGTTTAATGTAGCTCAACAGGCGACCAAAGCGAGAAAGTCTCGCGAGAATAGTGATAACAGTTTTACTGCATTGTCCTTAACAAACCTTAGAAATATGTGTCATCAGCTGACCTCTGCCCGAGAGTTAGTTAACGAACAATGCTTTGTGATTGTAAGTGATGAGTTGGCAAAATTCAAATGCGGTTCGCCAAATGGGCTGAGTAATGAGGTGAGTGACCTTTATTTGACACATACAGATTATCACATTAGTATTGCAGTGCGCCTTCAAGCTGATCTAAATTAGATGCCTTCGTCTGAGATGTGCGTAGGATTGGCGGCTTTCTACTGCAATGAATTTTGGGGTGTTTTCAAGTGTTTAATCAGTGCGTGTTCTGAAATGCAGTTCATACACACAAATAGATTTACCTGTATTGTATGATTGTAATAAACAATTATATTTCAATCAACGAATAGCAATAAAAAAACTATCAGAAGCTTAATATGTCACGCGATTATACATTGAAAGGTTAATTTTTTTCTGCCCTTGTCGGCCATGTGCAAGGATTTTACACTGTACTGCTGAAGAGTCACCTACAACTTGTGGAAACTAGAACACAGTACATACGTACGTACAAAGACTTTGTACATCTTGAATTAGAAAACTACACCACTGCATTAAAAAGTGTCATTACATACTTTCCAAAGGATCGAAATAAGCATTGCGTACACACCATAGTCAGCAAAATTGCAGTAAGTGATTTAAAAGGAAATCTTGAGAAATTTGAGAAAGATCGTCCTATTCCTGTACGATAGTTTTGATCAAAGGTTCTTTTGGAAAAAGTAGACCATGGTATTGCCGCGTAAAGAACGACAATGGGTAAAAAAGCACGCCCTCTCAGGTACGTCTCATAAAGTACAGAATTACCGAAAATAGTCCCAGATGCATGTTATTTGTCATAATATTGCGATACTTTCCTGCTAGCAAGAACATACTGGCCTCAAGAAATCTTTTTTTTTTATCTGTTGTTGAATGATTTTCTAAGGCTCGAGAGGCCTTTGCAAGGCAACGCATTGATTGTTTGGACATTACGAAGAATAGCAAGGCTGCCTTCACAAATAGGGGGGCTGGAGGAATCTCGGGGTAGTAGAGGGCAAACTTGAGAGTTTTACTCTGCTTATAGAGGAAGGGGCTGGAAATATTTTGATTCCAAACATTTTAATGGTTCTAATATTAGTAATAATTAAACAAAATCTAGAACCATTTTATCGCATTTCATGACTTTTATCTCGAAAAAAATCTAAAAATTTGTGAATGCCATTGAATTTTCCTAAAAAAGTTTTGTAATGGGGCGGAAGCTGTAACTGTTGATATTTTTTCATATTTCTAGGCAATATATCAAATATAGTTTCTTGCTGTCTTCCTTAAAGCATGCTGAAACACACAATATTCAGTTTGTCAACAAAGCCTGTATATATAAATATTGGTGATGATTGAATTAGAGTCAAGACTGAAAGCCATTTGTCAATGGTAAAAATTCACGGTACATCTGAACAAGCTCTGTTGGTAACTGTCCAGGACAGTTCAGCATGCTGTAGGGAGTAGAACAGGGACGCAGTTGTATAAACTGATCAAAAATATTGTCAAAATTATCAATACAGCTATTGCCCTGCTACTGCCTATGGACAGTTTAACTGTCACCGCATACCGGCAGTGACAGTGATAGCTCTGACTATGAAGTAGTTAAAGAAGAGTTAGGGTCATGGACGCCCATGACAGTGAAACATACTTGTACACATTGTCAAGATCAGGCCAGAAAGCAACACATGAAAGACTATGAGACTTGACAGATATCAGGGATTTCTGAATTCTGGCATATGTAAATAATGAAATAAGAAAGAAAAAAGATGGGGTCAGTGTGCTTGATTTTCTACAAATGTACGATAAAAATGAAAAATGAATGAAATGAAAAATGAAAATGTTATTTTTTTACCAAATTTGTCATTATTACACCCAAATTTCAGAGATAAAAACGTTTATTTAATGGAATGTTTTGAGGAATATTTTGTCAGCTGACGTTTTCGAAAAAAACCGACAGCTTTGCAATGTCAAAGATATTCACACATCCAAAAATATAACTCCGTTGACATAACTCTATTTCAGAAAAATTCTGTTCTTTCGGGTGGTCGTAAGATTTTGCTCTAAAATTAATTGCAATTCAATTATATAAGCAGGTTAAAGATCCTGACGTAGGCTTGCTACCTTGCTGCGCCCTCAAACAAACCACGTGAAAAAGCTGATGGTGACATTTTAGAAAGTCATTAATGGACACTTCTAGGCTCTTGGATTTAAGAAAGATCAGTGAAATAGAAGGCCACAATCACCAAAAGTCACCGTACAACGTCCGTAAGACATTCGCTGGAACTCTGGATTGTCTGCCATAGCCAGTGAATGCATCCCACATCCTCTGCTTTTTAAGTGTATGCTGTTAATCTCTTTGATTTGAATCACATTTTTCAACGTCCGTTTCTAAAGAGTGATCAAAATTCTATATAAAACAGGGGCTACTCCCCAGCGAAACGTTCGAGCTGCCCCGACTAGCTAGCAAAGGTCGCAACAGCACGAGCGGCTGTCGAAAATCTGGTCTGTTACCAACTTTGAAGATAAATGTTACGAAAGAAATCTTTTACATTGTTGATCTACAAAAAGTCGAAAGAGAAAGTCAAGAGGCAATGTTTACTATTTTCTGACGACTGACTGCAAGCATACACTTCGCATAAGACATGTCAGGTGATAAGCATTGCTTCGATCTCAAGTAGGCGTTGTGGCGACAGGGCATTATTTAAGCCCTTCAGTATTAAGAGTGTCAAGTCAACAAAGCAAAGAGGCTGCCAATGGGCGTCGGTCGATGTGGACTTTCTGGTTGCTATACCAAGGAATAAAGTAAAGTGCTACTCAAAGACGGGTTTACGGGACCTAGAATATTCCCTTCTCTTGTTTACAGCTTACTAGACGCATTTGAAACTGGTGCAGATAATTAACTTTCCACAATTTTTGAGCGGTGACGGCTATTTTGCATTTCACACGACGGTAAATTTGCGATCGTGTGCGCTTCTTATAATATAACATAGCACAGTGACCTGTTACTTTACCCATGATTAACGAGTAAGGTTAGTTTCCAAGGGCAACAAACTGAAACTAGGCGAAATCCTTCCATTTTTATTTTACACTGAACATGAATGCAAGTAACTTACATGTAGTTCATCTGAAAACCACCGCGGCTTCGTCTTTTTCACTAAGTTTTCATCAAGTAGTTTCAAATTGTTGTAGTTACTGAGAGATGTGTGCATGCTTCATCTTACTGCACGTGTACAAGGAATCTGCGATCAAATTGAAATATCAATAAAACCTCACAAAATTAATTTTGTTAAACTTACGCTACCGTTTATACTGCACTGACGGTTATTGCTTCAGGCCCGTAATTCTGGTGTACATCTATGAGGGCGCTGTTCAGACTGTGCCATGACGTTAGTTCACTCTAAGGTATGAGCTGGTCCGGGCACATCATTATGCACAATACTCATAGTGTTATATAATTAATATGCGGCAAGATGAATTTGAATTATAACCTGTTAATAAAGTTCAGTATTTTGGGCATTGTTTCTTTTCTTGTGATAATTTTACACTCACACTGTTGTCACTTTCAAGTACAACAACACAATTCATATTGTTTTATTCTTTAAGATGCATAAATGATGAAAAACATCCTCTGACCTAAATTCAAAGTAACACTGAAATAAGTGCAATAACGTCAATAATAACTACGACAAAGAAAGCGAGAAATAACTATAGTAAATAAACAACAGACAATTTCAATAGTATAAGGCTTACAAACACAGTTTTACATTATACATGGAACACGATTGGAACTAGTTTGGGATAATTGGAATTTGAAAAATATGAAGATCCAATTATCCCAAATTAGTTCCAATAGTGTTATGGCAAAATGGCAATGCAAAAGAATAAAAAAAATATCTAGGCCATGGCTATCTTACCTTTTATATAACTATTTTGATTGATTTAAACTTACAAGAAAAGATGTGGTAATCATAGACCCAGACTAAACATCTTCCAAACCTCGTTATTGAAGGAATCAAACTAAGTGAACACTGTGGCAAAGATTATAAACAGTTGACTGATTTCGAAATCTTTGAACACATTAATTTATACGGGTTGTTTTCTTAATATGAGAGATCTACATTTAATTTACTCGACTGATTTGGGGCTGGGCCAATGGCAACTACAGGAAGTTGTGTCAATTTGGAGCCCAACTATATATTGAGAGTTACTAAGTTTGATATTCACCACAACGTGTCATGAGATTTGATAGAGTTTACAATAGAAACTTGCACAAGTGGTACAACAGCACACCGGAAATGAAGACAGACGATCCGAAGTGCTGAGTGGAGTCGTCTGACACATCACGTTCGAAACCGTTGTTGGCCACTATCCTAGCGTACTCCTTGGCGGACTCTTTCTGGGAGCGTGGTCGTTCATCGTCGTTGAAATCGACGTAGTGTATACCGAACCTCTCAGTGTAACCTTCCGCCCATTCAAAGTTGTCCATCAGGGACCACGCTGTGTAAGCCTGTACGTCCACTTTATCAACGATAGTAGCTAGGTAAGAGAAGAATGGATCATATGGTTACTTTTCCACGCATTATATTCTTGGTTGTACTTCTAATTGTAGCTTTGTTTCCGAATGCTGAAAAGAAACTATATCATTTTGTACCAGAAATTACAAATCAATATTTTGAGACTTAAAACGTAACTGTAAGACCACTAAAACGTGAAAAATGTTTGTGCCATAGTGGAAGAAGATTGAGACCGATATTTCTGGTAGAACATTGTTAGCTAATCGAAACAAATCAAACAGATAATGCACGATTTTACGCTGATGAACATTCTCCATCGATAATTACTGATTACAACACTTATACACATTACACATCATTTGAGAATTCTGCACACAATTAAAAAGGGAGATCAAATGCAGAGCAAATTAACAAGTTATGCGGCATTGTGCATATTAAAAGAAAGCAAAATGGCGTATGTGTGTTTGTTTTCTACTCAGCTTCTCCGGTGAATATGCAGATTTTGAATGTGCTCACTTTTGCGCAATTTGAATTTGCGCAACGTTTTACACTCCTTTCAACCTTGTCTACTTTGCACAAACGGAAACGTTGTGGACAATTTAGTAGAACTTGTTCGTGGCGTTACGGTGGACTGTAACGGCGTATTATCTGCGTGAACTCCATGACCCTGGTTTGAATAAATTCAATAAAGTACAGACGGCTGACCATAAAAAGATGCAAAGATTGGGCACGAATTCGTGGTGGTGAAAACAAAGTAAATCACAGTATTACCGGTGTTTTAAATACCTTGTCGCGACGTTATCGCATTACATTAATATTTAGTATCAGCAGGTAACGTGCATACTGACTTGCGCCGATGCAAAACAACCGAGTACATCACAGATGCGCGCAGCTGGGTCAGTCTACACTGATCTACTGCAAATGTGTATATCGAAGTGTTTTCTTACCTTTCAGGACTTCGTTGATGTAACTCTTGTAGTAATCAATCCTGCCTTGGTCATTCAGGTCGTCGATGTCTGCTGTGGAGAAACCGTTCTCCGTCACGTACACGGGAGGGTTGCCGTATTCTTCTTTAATCCAAACCAACAAACGTCGTATCCCCCAGGGCACTGAGTACAGCCATTCCGACTCCGCTCTCGGCCAGTTTTCTCCAGTGAATCTGTTGACGCCGTGGTCTTTGTCCCAGCCTGGTGGGTTAAGTGTGTCGTTTGTTTCAGTGTTAACTAAGCGTGAAGTGTAGTGGTTAAGTCCGAAGAAATCACTGGTGTCCTTTATGTTTTCTTTTTCTGCGGTAGTGAACTCGGGAAGCCTTGATTCAGGGAGACCTTGTTGTTCGCTTAGCTCGGCAATTCTGGTCTTCATGACTTCTGGGTAATCGCCAAGAAAGATCGGATGGGCGTACCATCCTAGCATGAACTGCATCATACGCTCCGAGGCATCAAGATCGGCTTGCTTGTTCCTGTTTTCAGGCTCGAACCAGTCACTGTTGAAAGTGATACCAATGAGACCATTTTGCGTCGAACGAAAATCATCATTATAGATATGCCATGCTTTGGCGTGGGATTTAATTAAGTTATGGGACACGATGTATGTCTTGCTGCCATTGCTGCTTACGCCTGGTGCATGAACACCGTACTCATATCCCAGTTGTGCTACTATGTATGGTTCATTAAGCGTAATCCAGTATTTGACGCGGTCGCCGAACCTATCATAGCACAGTCTGGCGTAATCCCCGAAATCGTCGACGATTTCTTCCCCAAGCCACCCGCCATAACTATCGACAAGAGCTTGTGGCAAGTCCCAGTGATAGAGAGTCACGTACGGTTCGATGCCAGCAGCAACGAGATCATTGATCAAATTATTGTAGTAGCTAACTCCAGCTTCGTTCACATTATCCATTTTACCATCAGGTAAAATTCTGGCCCAACTAATCGAGAACCTATAGTTCTTAACTTTCATGTCTTCTAAGAGCTCTACATCTTCCTTCCACTTGTTGTAACTGTCGCAGGCAACATCGCCATTGTCGTTGTTTTGACATTGCCTGGTTCGTGGGAAAACGTGTCCCATATATTAACTCCCTTGCCATCAGCATTCCAGCCACCTTCGATTTGATATGACGAAGTGGCGGCACACCACTTGAAGCCGTCGGGAAATTTGTCGAACAAGAACGCGTCCCTCTCAGGATCGTTGTAGATCTCCGGATAAACGAAAAGTGGTTCCTCTGACGACACTTTGCAAACGACCACGAACAGTAGAGCAAAAACAACCACGCTGCGCTTTGCCATTTTCTCTTTATGACAGCTGCTCCCAGTTGATAACCTGTAAGAGCACGGTGTGTTAATAACTTTTGTTCGATTTACCTTATCGGGTCACGCTGTAAATTAGACCCGCCAGACACAGGTGATAATAAAAGTACTTTGGCGAACGTGTAGAGAGGAAAGGCCTGTGCGAGTTTTTTAAATGTTTTAAGGAAAACAGCTGGCGATGGAGATAAAATGTACTGAAACTAACTATAAACGAATTAAAATAAATGCGACTTTCCCTTCCATTGGAGAAATTTCCTGGGCTGTGCGTGATGATGTCATCGAAATTAGAGGTCCTGAATATGAATATAAAAAAAACACAAAATGTTATTTCAATATTATTCGTTTAAAAAAGTGAAGAATATTGCTGGAATATTGCACGGCTCCAGGATGATTTGGGGAAAGTGTACTCTCCTTCACTTTGACAACAATTGATATCATACTATCTGTCCATGAGAAAACTTTAACTCCATGCACCTCTTACGACCCCTTCGTAATCAATGTTTTCTTCTGCAGCTGTAAAAATACCATTGCCGCAATTTACCCGTACCTGTACACCTTGTCGGCACCAATTAAACGCGAGTTTTTATCGTGGCCGCGACGTATAAAGACCGACCGTGACATCACACGTGACCTGCTGCAATGTGACTCTGACCTGCCGTCGGTAGAAGTGTAATCGATACCTTCGTCCCATGTTCACTGGAGATTCTATGAGAACAGAAAATATATAATATTTTCTTTGTACCGAAGGTTCCCTGTAATATTATAGCCGCTACCTTCGTTATTTAGCTATAATATTTTGAAGTGATTCATTTTATTTGTATATACATGTAGTATTTTAATGCTCTTTGAGCAGCCTCATACCCACTTTCAAACTGCCCTGTCCCCTCAAAATATATGCAGACACGCCCACCCTCTATATAAAGGCCACCTCTCTATAGTGGCCACTTTTCTCCAGTGCCCTAGGGGACCACTATACACAGGTTTGACCGTACTTTTTTCTTTGGCAAATGTATATTTATTTCAATATGACACTTACTGTTTATTTCCAGCATACGAGTAATAGCAAATGTTAGATCCTTATCGGTGTATCGCAGATCCGAAATTTAAAGATTAGCGCGGGTCATTTATTTGCTTATCACTCAAACAACTAAACGAAGATGATGAAACTTTCAGAGTCAAAAGAGGACTTAAACCATGTAAACCAGTCAGTTACAGCAAGACTCAATGTAAGAACCAGGGACTCGGGATTTTTCGGCTTTAAATCTTGAACAATGTGTCTGGTGATAAATGGGAAACTCGTCCCCTCTAGTTCGATGTCATAAAACTTATCAGAGTTTGCAAATAAGGTGGAGCCTAACCGCTCTCATGACAAAGCAAACTCGCGAGCGAGAAGCTCGACATGCCATCTGTTCAGAACAAATAAAGGTATAACCTGCCAGCTTCGATGAAGAGAAACAGTTTCAGACATTTACAACATCAATTTTTCATGATTTCGAGTCTTGCTGTCAGTGTGAAAGTCCGAGTATTTAACGACGACTTTGAATGGTGACTACGTCTATGCTTTGCGTAATAGTTATATTCAATTTATTTCTCCAGACATCGTACATAACAAAGGAGAGAACACAAAAAGTATTTCTGCTGAGGGTAATGGAAATAGTTCAGTTTGAACTAGTCAAGTCCACGACCCTAACAAATGTGATTAATTTATACAACAGCGAGTTGGAGTGTAACCGTATGAGAAACCATTAAGCATTCATAATAGTAGTTTTACAAAATGCCGACTGCAGATTAACACGGCAAAGCAAATGACAATACACATTACAATATAATACAATACACAGTAAATTACATGAGCAAGTACGCCTTTATGGCAGCTGCAAATAATCGTCTATCTGAAATATTTCAAACATGATTTGGTAGGGAGCTCCAATGAAGTGTGGCAGCATATGTAAAGTTGTGTTTACTCTGTGTCAACCAGGAATGCACTTTAACACATGCATTTATTTATCAGTGTCTAGGTTAACAGGCGACCATTGTAATAAAAGCTGTATTTCATTCGATCAAGGAGGTCGGCCAGAACGAAGGCAACAGCTTTACTGCATGATTGATGTGAGAAAGAAAACTCGCTGTTTGTCCTGACTGACCTCAGACCGATAACCGGCGGTGTTTTGTGGCTGTAAATGATGATTAGGCAAAACTCAACCATGCTTTCACCTGATTGGCTGAGATATAAGGTGAACGACCTTTATTTGACTGGTAACGACGATTCTCTAGGATCCCGCACGCCTCAAATGGACCTATCACAGATACTTCCGTCAATGAAATGCTTGTGCCTCTGAAACTGATTGACTGTTTTTCTACTCTAATGATTTTGACTTGTTTTATAGAATCTTGATCGATGTGTGTGTTCTGAAATTCAGAAAAAAACACACAAGTATCTGTATCTAGCTGCTTTGAAAGAGATCGATCCGACGAAAGCGTGTGGTCCTGATGGCATTTCAGGAATTTTTTATTTAAAGAACTGTGCTGAAGAGCTGTCTGTTCCTCTTAAAATTATTATTTAATAAATCATGTTAATCTGTCATATGTGAAAGCCAACATGGGTTTGTCAGCGGCCGTTCGACCACGACAAATCTGATATCTTATATTAATTATATCAGCTCAGTGATGGACAAAGGAGGGCAGGTCTCTATTTACTTGGATTTTTCAAAAGCTTTTGACTCGGTCGACCATACTTTATTAATTCATAAACTTCAGTCATATGGTATAAGTGGTAATCTGTTAACCTGGCTCTCCACATATCTTGAATGTCGATTACAAAGGGTAGCTTTTGACGGGGAACTGTCATCATGGGGACATGTTACATCAGGTGTACCCCAAGGGTCTATTTTGGGTCCGCTCCTTTTTGTACTTTACATCAATGACATTTCTGAATGTATGAGCCATGCAAATTTATCTTTGTATGCTGACGATTCCAAGTTATTTATGGCCATTACTGATATGTCCGATTGCGTCAAACTGCAACAAGATATCAAATAGGTTGTGAAGTGGACGAGCAAATGGAAGTTGTCATTAAATGTTAAAAAATGTTCATGTATTTCATTCACTATGACAAAAGGTCAATATTTCCTTACAGATGTGCTAAGCAAACTATCTTGACTCGCACCAACTTTGTAAAAGACCTTGGTGTATTTTAACTAGTAAACTTAACTGGAGTATGCACATTAACCATGTTGTTTCAAAGGCTTTTAAAATGCTTAGATTTATCAAGCGTTCTTGTAAATAATTTAATAGTATCAAAGTTTTAAAAGCATTGCATGTCTCCTACGTCAGAAGCCACGTTGAATACAGCTCACTGCACCCATCTGGTCCCCTCATCACCTCATCAATTATATTTAATAAAGAAATTAGAAAGAGTCCAAATAAAATTTATCAAGTATCTTGTTTCCGTTCATCGATGGCTTACTCAAAGGCTATGTAGGCTATTGTAACCTATGTCATGAATTTCGCCCTCCCACATTGGAGAACAGGCGAAAATTTTTAGACACTCTTTTTCTTTATAAAATCCTACACTCAGTTTATAGTGTACCAGATGTTCTTGCACAGATTCATTTTAACGTTCCTGCTTTTACATTGCGTCGTGCTGTTCTTTTTAGACCAGTGTCAGCACGTACGAATATCTTGAAACACTCATTTTTATCACGATCTTAAACATATTTTAATTCTATTAGTAACAGGCAAAATTTAGATATTTTTAATAACTTTAGTAAATTTCGTCATGGATTATGTAAGATCCTTTTTTCTGAATGATTACTTTTATCTGGATGTATATCTGTGTGTCTCTCACGGTATTGCTGGTTTTTTATGTGAAATCTCGTGTTTGTCTGTTTTCGTTGTAACTGTTATATATTTATTGTTCCTGTATTATATTTTTATTTTCAAACGAACCTGTTATTTGAGCATTCGGTTGGTTCGAGATAAAATAAATAAAAAAAGTATCGAGTGTTAACAACGTGAAATAAAATTTTCAGAAAACTAATGGCAATTAAAACATTGTAATAGAACTTTCTGAGACAAAACACATGTAGCTTTAAAATGGGAAAAATAAATTTAAGACGATTATTTTCAAAAGTTTATGGCATTTTAAGCCTAGAAAAACAATGAGCCATTACCCTACTCACTTTATTGCACTATGAAATTTTTCGTCAATTAAATAATTTCGTAAATTAAATTTAATTAAAAACTAATGTAATCTTTTGTCTATACGCTGCATATGCCGATTTCATGAATTCTAAACGCCGTGAGGTGCACTCAGTTATTCGTGATGTGCGCACAATTCCTGTCAGCTCGTCGATAATCCAACGTGTCCTTTGGTAGTACCGGTACTTTTGCGAAAGGTAAGTCTTCCCTAAAACGATTGTATGGTATAAATTTCGTACGCACATGGAACATTGCATTGATGAAAAGGTACCTATACTTCGCAGAAACACAGTTTTCATGCACACCAATGCATGAACAACCTGCAAATAATCAAATCGGGGTATTTTTTGTGCAGTTTCGGGAAAACAATTACCGTATCGATGGGATATCATTTCAGATTCGATACTTCTATTTTGATGGCGGTACAAATTGAACATCTATTGAGCAATCCCTTTTAAGGTTCCAAGACAAGAAATTGACCTTTCTAAGCTAACAATTTTCTAGCAGTGAATGGGCTCAAAACCCCCGTAAATTATATATTTTCGGAAAGCCTAGATATAGGGGAACATTTTGGTTACCATAGTGTCACCATTATTTACATAACTATCATGTGACAGGCAATTTGCATAACCTTTCAAAAATCGGGTTTCCCTATCATGTTTTGTTTCAAAGCTTTGACAAATGTGGCTGAAATTTGTGTGAGTGCAAGCTGTCCTAAGGATCTTCCAAAGTATGTCTCGTAATTTTTTAAAACCTTCTTAAACAATGTTTATGCCAGAAAAACTTCCATAGCGGTGAATTTAACCCTAGTTGATTTCTTTAAAGTTGGGCTCAAATAAAAACTAAAAACTAAAATAAAAAAATTGAGACACCTTTGTAAGAGCGTTGTGACAGCTTCCATTCCAGAAAGTTTAAGTCAGATATTTTGAAGAATGGTGAAAAAACATAGGGATACCCGATTTTTGAAAGGTTATGCAAATTACCTGTCACGTGATAGTTGTGTATACAAAGGTGACACTGTGGTTACCAAAATGTTTCCCTATATCTAGGCTTTCAGAAAATATATAATTTACGGGGGTTATGAGCTTATTAACCACCAGAGAATTGTTAGATTAAAATGGTCAATTTCTTGTCTTGGAACCTTAAACAATATCAAGCATCGCCAAAAGGCAATGATAAACCCGACCCCGTAAGCTTATGATTATAAACAGATATAGCAGTCATTTGTTCAAGCAAGGTAAGACATACTCTAAGACTTCTTATACGCTGCTCTGCATTCCCTTTCTGACGAGTTCAAAAGTAGTAAATGCTGCTGGCGACTTAACTTGAAAACATGTGATTATATAAAACGCCACCTTTGATCTATCAGAAGAAAGGTAGCTACCTAGCGAATAGATTGAAAGATCCGTCGCTCGAGGGCGCTCTTTGCCCCCCCCCCCCCCCGGTAGCGCCCTCGAGCGACAGATCTTTCAGTCTACCTATCGCACATCATTGACGCGGTCATAGTTGAGTGGGAAAATTACAATCATGAGAATAGAACGGCTATAATATGATGTATGTAGATAGGTATCTATCCATATATTATCCCTAGGAACCTCACATTCTACCTTCTGTCAGAGCATGTAAACAGTCGAGGTGCGCAAGGTTTAGGCATCGACGCGAAACTACTTCCACCTTGTCAGTGACTGCCCTTGTAAGCCTTGCCATAATCTCTGCCTTAAGACTCCCATGGAGAGTGCCTTTATAACATTGGTATGTCCACAGGCGCAGATCAGTCTTATAATGTGTAAAAGGACAGATTTTTTGTTGGTTCACAACAACCAAAATGTAACCACTAGCATTTTAGCGTATCGAAAAACTGATGAGAACAACACTATAATCGATGTGGTCCGGGGATGTGGTCAACGACTTTTTAAAACCCCGAGTGTGCTTTGGATCGTGGTTGACTTCATCTTCGTAGGTAAACAACTTTTCCCAGGTAATGTCATCAGATCGAAATATAAGGAAACTAAAGCCGAACCATGACGTACCTGTCACTTGTGCGGTATTATCTACCTTGGTGTATAAAACGGACGACGACCAAAACCAACAACAATATACGTACCCGACGATACCATCCAACAAGGGAAAGGTCATTCAGAGTGAGCGCCGCATACTTGCCTTACGGGTACCGTACTCTTGTGACCTTATAAGGTCAGTTTATGAAAGGTCTAGGGTTACGGAACCACAAATGGATACATTGTAATGCTAGAGTCATAGTCCCCTTTCATTGACATCTTTTTTAAAAGGTCATACAAAATGAACCTATGATGATCAACACAGTCAATCGAGGAAAGAGGGCTTCATCGAACCGCCTTGCTTAATAAGTTTTCACGATTTATAAAGACCAACTGTTGCGTTTGAACTTAGAAAGCCGTCTATCACACATATTAACGTTCTTGCGAACCAAGCAAAACTTTTGGCCGGTTCACAAATGATTTGGCGCCAGTTGAGCACAGACACCACCAATTCAATATGATGGAATCAACGTTATTGTGATAAATTTGTCGATGTTGCAATGAGACAGAAATTACTACGAAGTAAAGAGAAACTATAACGATCACAGTGATTCGAATTAAAACATCAGATATGATTTAAAAGACAGCTATCGGAAGTGGAGAGTAATAGAGACAATTCGTACTATTTCGTACTATATCAAGGAGAGAGAGAGAGAGAGAGAGAGAGAGAGAGAGAGAGAGAGAGAGAGAGAGAGAGCGGTGGGTGGGAGGCATAAATGCTTCAATAGCTGTTTTGTCGGTAATGATGTGCGGTAGCAACATTAAGCTTGATCAACCTTGCACGGACAGATGTTTAGGGTATAATCGATTACTTATCTAACTTTATGCCATTGAACCTCAATCTAGTGAATATACTAGCTTTGATTAGCTTTATTTAAACAAGCAAAGATGGCATGAGAACAGACGTCCATACACAATCTTTTTCTGAAGAAGCGACCATGGTCTCATGGTTGTCACCTTCAGCGCCTGTTCTACGAACGGTTTAATAGCAATGAAAGTACACCCGTCACTTATATACAGGCTCATGAGCTGAATCACGAACATCCAAATGCCTTGTGACTTTCTCAGGTGATCTTCAGCTTCTACCAATTAAACGAAACAACAATATACTGCAACAAAATAACAGTTTATCTGTGGAGATTTGGCATCGTAAATTCAGTTCTCAAAAATATACAGGTCATATCTGGTCATATCACAAGGAAAACAGAGAATAAAACATCAAAGCGGATGAAATTCAGTGTCGTCTACATATATACACAATGTCCTCCGTCTTTGCATGTTTGCGAGGCGAACAAATTTCAGTGAGTAGAGCGCCCTCATGTTAAGGTAGTATGCACCTCGAAAGTGAACGACTTGAACCCTTTGCTCAAACTTTCCTCAGGGAAACATTCAAACATTCTTTTACAAAATCAAGAATAAAAATCAAGGGTCACAGTTCAAAGTTTTGATACTAGAGAAACAAATTACCTAACATTTACCCATATATGAAATTCAAAATGGCCGCCATCCTCTAAGGGGGATAACATGTTAGGGTACTATTTTTAAAAAAACTAAGAGAGTGAAGTTTTTTCTTACTCCAAGAGCTCTAAAATGAGCTCAAAAAGTGATAGGGTAGAAGTAATTGAACAATTTTGGAGTCCGTATATCTCTCCAGGAGGCGCATTCTACCTTAACCCTTTCACCCCCAGTTCCCTGTATACAGGTCCAACTTTACTATAGAAAACAATGGATTTAGGACAAACCATGGTGGTGAAAGGGTTAAATATCTTGTTCAAACTTGCACTAGTAGTTCAAGTTCATGGTTATCAATACTTCAATACACATGCTTCAGTCGGCACATTTGCACGAACCCATTGCCGTTTGGAAGAAATCTTAAAGTAATGCGAAACATTGCAGCTGGTGGACCTTTGGTAAAAAATTACTGGTAATGCTAGGCATGAAGTAGGCTATACACATTTGATGCGCATTTACTGTTCATAGGCAAGTTTTGTTGGGTTCGAATTATCTGCAGCTGTTCGGAGCATGATCTGAGTATATTTACAAAGTCGTCTTGATGTTGAAAACAGTACACGGCAGAGAAGTGAAAAATGTGGAAACGTTGGCGTAGAGTAACACCGGGAAGGATTCAAATTAAGGAAATGAGTGAACAGAAATATATAGTCTACGGTGGCAAATTTCTGATATTATGATAATCACGTGAAATCTCAATGCAAAAGAGATGAAGGTCGATCAATCTGCACATATCTTGTGCTAAGTGTTCCCATGGTCATACAATTGTTGATGAAACCATGTTTGATGTATACAAATAGTAAGAAACAGAATCAAGGGCGACTGATGACATTTTACGATCGCTATCTGTGCGCGAGATTAAAGAGGACAACGGCAATACCGTGTCCTTGCACAAACTATGTCCCAACAGAACACATGGACTGACTTAAGTCGTGCATTCTATCTCAATTGAGTTCAGTCTTGACCAATGGCAAAGAATGTCTGAATGTCATTAATTCGCCTACATGTTACAACATGTTTTTTTCCTTCCTGAAGATTGAACATCTCTTACATCAACTGGGTTTAATAGAGGCGGATTACCACAGGCGCCGCCTATGATGCCGTGTCACGCATATGCTGTCACTAATCTGAGAGGACGTTTACGCCGAGTCAAAGGAAGCTGGTATACATAAACATGTGATAGCCACCATTTTCAGGAAGGAAAAAATGAGCAAGTATTGAGATTTAGGACTTAGAAGTTACGCCACAGTATTTTAATATCGCAGTGGAATCTAGCACATGTTTATTTACTGAATAAACATGTGCTAGATTCCACTGCAATATTAAAAGTTATCGTATCTGATTAAAAATGACATATATAGATAAAAAGACGAAACGAACATCATGTACATCCTAATAAGTAAACTTGAACTGAATTTAGAAACGAATGAAAATTCGAGAGATCTTCCAAACCATATAAAAAGTAAAGATTAAAAGTTAAACGTTCATTGGAAAAAAGTAGACCATGACAGTGCCGCGTACAGAACGACTGTTGGTAAAACAGGACACCGTCGTAGGTTTGTTTGAAGTATAAAATTTTCCAAAATTGACTGATGTCACAAGATGTTATTCGTCGTAAATATATACTGAAAATAACTACCACGGAGGAAATTCCCCATACAGCCAGGACAGTTAAACACAAGCTCAGATAAATTAATTTTTCTTCCCTGCTTTTGGATGGGTTTTCCATCAAGGAGTGGTTCTTCGAGGAACTCATGATTGTGGGAAAATTTAAAGGTCGTAAGTGTGGACTTGTTTACTTTCTTAAAACACCCATTCACGTAGTCTCAAACTAAAATATGGCGTGCAAAACTGAACAATATTTTCGTTTTGTCAGTGAGCAATGCGCCGAGCAGTCTGTCAATCAATTCAAAATTAACTCAATAGACAGGTAAACCATCTATTCAAAAGGCTTCCGCGTATCAATAGATAGCTGTGGTATCGCAGAGGTGCCAGTGGCGTCTATCGAACGCACTCGGGTCAAGGGTCACCTCACAGTACTGTGACGGCGACCCTTGACCCGTGTGTATTCGATAAACGCCACAAGTACCGCTGCGAAATCAGAGCTATAGCTAATCAATAGACTGTTGATAGAGATAATTAATGTATTTTGTCCTCGTCAAGGAAACTCACAAATCCTATAATACAGCACCGTCGGCAAAACCTTATTTCTAAACAAAAAACTTGGTTCTTGCGGGTGTGGTTTTGAAGTAGTTTTAATACGCTCGCAAACCCATTATCTTTGTACTAAGGGTAAAAGAGCCTCTGGCTCGCCAGACGGGAAGACTGCCATAATGACACCACAAGGCCGGCTGGAGGGCGTACATACAGTGACCCTATGAGAAAGGTCAATTCTATTGCAATGCTACGGCTCTCTATATCAAGGGAAGTAAACAAATGTACACGTTTGTCAATATATGACTATCTTGCAAGGTAATAAACTGCGATAAATACCGACGGGCCCGTCCAGCATTCTGTACTTTTTTCATTCTTTCGGACAGACAGTAGAATACGACGTCCTCAATAATGAGTGCATGTACTGAGCACCTCCGAACACAGGCAGAGAAGACATTTACCTTCCCAAGAAAATGTACAAAATAGTTATTAAATGTGAATATTGATAATAATATCAGATTGGTATTTGATCAAGGTTGAACTTCCTTTCCGTTCTGTGATAATTGATAAATAACTTAAACTGGTTCACCGGGATTAATTTTCTCTCTCACTCCGCTGTAAATGGAAAGTCACTGAAAGACTAATTTGGATCAAGCTTGACGCATAACAGCCGTTTCATTATGGCGCGTCCAGTGCCGTGCTATTAGACTTGGTTCAAGTCGGTGAATTTAAAAAAAATAAAATCATTTTATAATAGTTTCTCTTGTGTCTCTCCTATTTCGTACAATCTTATTCGGCATTTTGTAGCCCAGGCCATGTTTTCCAAGCGATTGAATGCGTTACCTTTGAGTGTGCGCAGTATAGTGAGCTAGTTTCTGCCGGATTCACCGACTTGGACTTCTTGCAAAGTACCCGCGGCCAGATGGGGTGTGTACACAGTGACGTCAAGCAAATACAAAATGATTGACAGCTCCAGCCATTGTTCTGGCCAATAAGGAGAACGCATGAACTTAGCGTTAGTGGCGTACATCTAGGACCCTTTGATTTTCGCACGGAACAAGCCGCTTGACAACTTCTTCTTTCCATCCTTGAATAACCGTCGACGATTATTGCATTTTGAAACATGGGCCCCACAACAACACAGAAATTTTCAGGCGTTTTCGGTGATACAACAAAGGTCGTGCTGATGTTTGTGGGAGTGATCGCACTCGAAATTTTGTCAACAACCCCATGTGAGTTTTATGTACGTCTCGCTTGGGGTCAAGAGGTAACTCCTCCCAATACAGAGATGTCATCTTATGAATAATATATAAGTAAATAAAAATGTCATTCATGAATAATTTATAGCAACGCAAATCCTGCAAGAAAGCCAAGTCTGTGATTCCGGGTGAAACTCCCCTGTATAGCGTTCACCCGACTCATCGCGTCTACTCCACTCACGCGCGCGTTTCACATGGAAGCAAAATACATATTATTGCGTTCACTCTACTCAAAACATTGTATATATACAAGGAAGGTGGCTATCTCCCGCAGCCTGTCTTCTCTACTTGTCCGTGAAGAAAGCTAGCCTTTTGTTTTACTAACTGTCACGATCTAAGTTGCCACATCTATACATCAAGGCTACCCTTTATATACACCATAGACCCTCGAGAAAATTTCTCGAAGGTCTATGTATACACATAATACATATAATATACCGTATACTGGGGCTGTTTTAAGTGTGAGCCATAGGCGTTCAATGATTTATCAATAATATTCATATTTTATAACTGTTTATAAATTTTGTTACAATGATAAAAACTATTTTCCTGCGCTCCGAACGGCAAACAGGTTACAAAGCAGATTCGATCCACTTTTAAACTGCCTTCAAGTTTGTTAGCGACCTCTCGTAGCCGTAGTGGTTACATTTTTTTGCATTATTTTCACGATCTTAGTTTTAAGTCAAGTTTATGTCATGTTATTATTGCACTCACTGAGAGGTAAGCTTATGTGTCTGCTTGCAAGAGTATAAGTGGATGTAAATGCGTTTGCATCTATACTATTAATATGGCTGGTGATTGAAAGCTTCACCGTAGAATGTAAACATTATGTTAATTTCCAGGGAATATGATACAACATTGTAACGATAACTGACCATTTGGTACGCATTCATCGATACTACTAATATATCAATTTAGCAAGCCATTTTTGTAACAACAGCCTGCACTTTCTGGATTTCGTGGGGGCGCTGTTCGTACAGCAGTTCGAATTTGATATTTCTAAGTTGATAGGTCGATACATGGTGGACATACTGGACATATCGTTACTGACGCATCGCACAGTGCTTAAATGGAGTAATTAAGAGACAGTGAGATTAAAATTCAGCAGTATCCTGTGAAAAAATAACATGCGAGGTCACTCATGCTTTAACATTCAATTCTTTTTTTCATATTCAAAAATTAGTGAACAGCAACATGCAGGTATTTGTGTGGATAGTAAAGCAAACATTGTACGAGAGATCTGCATCTGTTATCATCAACGTAATCTAGACGAGATTATTTTTCATATTGTCTACAGTTACGGTTACTGCGTAGATTTTAAGGTTTGCATTTCAAAGTCTTATCATGTGGTGTTACCCAAAGACAGAAACTGATGAGTCATTCGATACTTGCACTGTTTCATAAAGCTTACTTACACAAACACAATGAATATTTGTTTTAATCTATAGGAATCTTAATGGCGGTCAGTGGTGATTGCCTTTATTCAAGGCAGTTTTTTGTTCAGTTTCATTAGCTGCGGTAAGGTGATGTTAGCAAATAAAAAAGACTAAAATCTGCATTGCATGTTTTATTTTTATCACTTTTAAAGGTCACCAGTTCACGCGTAACCTCGCAAGTGTGGTCACACATCTGTTCCTTTTAATCCAGCATTTAGTTTAGCACTGAATGGTTTGCTGAAACTGCGATGGATACTGACGTTAAATTCATCCTGGTATATCTAGATTGTACATGATTACCATAGCATTTCTTGAATTCTTATCTTTTAAATGACATAACATTTGTGTAGAAAATCTTTTGTACGCGCAAGGAGACAAAACGATCTTCCCGACGCTTACATTTCTCGTTGTCTGGTAATATCTTCATTGTGTCATAACGCAGCAACGGTAAATAGGCGACACACACACGTTCACAAACATATTACGGCTTAGAGAGAGAGAGAGAGAGAGAGAGAGAGAGAGAGAGAGAGAGAGAGAGAGAGAGAGAGAGAGAGAGAGAGAGAGAGAGAGAGAATGAGAGAGTGACAGACAGACAAACAAACAGAAAATTAGGGAGCGGAAGGCAGACAGACGGACAGACAGATAGAGTTAGACAGACAGGCAGGCAAATAGAGACACACAGAGGCGCATGGATACAGAGAGGCAGAGTCAGCGCCAGATAAAGTATAAAACCAATTGTTATCTACCGTGCTAAAAGTTCACACCAAAAATTCGAAATATTATTTACACTCTTTTTATTCTCGGTGTGCAAATTTACGAGGTAACTTAAGCTGCAGATTATGCCATTGCATTCTCCGGCAGGCGATCACATAATTTGATATATCATATTTACTAAATATTCATCGTTATTTAATTTTCGTTTCCCCTATTCTTGTGAATGCGAAATGACACTGTGATCTAAAACTAAATTTTCCCGTAAGTGCTAGGGTTTTAGGGAATATTTTTTAACCCTGCGCGCACGAGGGAACATATGATGACGTATTAACTGCGCAGTGGAAATCATGCGCTCGGAAAATTTACATATTGAAACTTGAGACCGTTACCGTATTGCTGTAAATTTTAATGCATACTGAAATAGAACACGAGACAACAACATGTAAATCCAGCTTACAGAAGTCCAGGGTCCGGCTTTCATATCGACATTTTATTCCACTCCTGTCGGTTAGTACGAGCACTAGCCTTAAAGATGTCTGCGTGCAGCATCGCTGCGTTTATTTTTGCCGTCTTGACAATTACCCCAATGTCCGCATCGGCACAAGACTCGGATCCTGTATTCATCTATCCAGACGTTTTCAATGATCCTGAACGGGACGCCTTCCTCTTTGAATCGTTTCCCGACGGGTTTTCCTGGAGCTCGGCGACCTCATCCTATCAAATCGAGGGCGGATGGAACGCCGACGGCAAGGGAGAAAATATCTGGGATGCGTTTTGCCATGAAGCCGGTAACATCGTCAATGGAGATACAGGCGACGTTGCGTGTGATAGTTACAACAAGTGGCAAAAGGACATTGAACTCATGACAAATTTGAACCTGAAGAACTACAGATTCTCCATTAGCTGGGCGCGAGTTTTACCCAACGGTACAGCAGATCATGTCAATGAAGCTGGGGTTGAATATTACAACACACTGATCAACGACTTGATCGCTGCTGGCATCGAACCGTACGTAACTATCTATCACTGGGACTTGCCACAAGCACTTGTCGACAGTTATGACGCGTGGCTGGGTGAAGAAATCGTCGACGACTTTGGCGATTACGCCAGGTTTTGCTATGAAACTTTCGGCGACCGCGTTAAATATTGGATTACAATCAACGAACCCTGGGTAATGTCACAAACGGGTTATGAGTATGGCATGCACGCGCCGGGGCAGAAGGGTCATGGTGACAAGACTTACATCGTCTCCCACAACGTGATTAAGTCACACGCAAAAGCATGGCATGTCTACAATGACGAATTTCGTTCCACTCAGAACGGTCTCGTAGGCATCACTTTCAATAGCGACTGGTTCGAGCCAGAAAACAGGAGCGACCCGGTCCATCTGGAAGCTTCGGAGCGTATGATGCAGTTCCAGTTGGGGTGGCACGCCCATCCGATCTTTGTCGGCGATTACCCGGATGTAATGAAACGCAGAATTGCAGATCTCAGCCAACAGCAGGGCCTGGATAAGTCAAGACTCCCGGAGTTCACACCTGCAGAAGTCGAATACATAAAGGCACGGGTGATTTCTTCGGACTCAACCACTACAAATCACAGTTAGTCAACAATGACACAAACGACGAACTCAATCCACCTAGCTGGGACAAAGATTGCGGTGTCAACCGTTTCGTTGATGACAAGTGGCCGAAGGCCGCGACTGGGATGTCTGTCGTGCCTTGGGGAATCCGGCGTTTATTGGCGTGGATGAAGAACGAGTACAATAATCCTCCCATATTCATCATCGAGAATGGATACTCCACTGGAGATATAGACGAATTAAATGATGAAGAGAGAATAAAATACTACAAGAGTTACATCAATGAAGCCTTGAAAGGTATATAGGCGCTGTACATAGCACATCACGAGGGACCGTGATCAGGCACGTTGCACTTTTTCGGGCCGGAAGTTTACCGTACAATGCATAATTGGTCGAAACATGATTATACAGCTCGGTTTAAAGAATAAGAGATGCTTTTAGGCATAAATTATCAACATTGGCTGCATCCCGACAATATTAGATATATGATTAGACAGACAGACAGACAGACAGATTAATCTGGCCTTTCACTGAGATGGGTAAGATTCCGCACAATCGCACAATCGATCGGTGCAAAGGAGGAAATTCATTTGGAGAACCATGCCTGCATGCTGCTGTAGTCTGCCGCTATAACCAAACTCATGGGTAGTTATTGATTGTGTGGCATTGCTCCCTTCCCGTCGTGGCTGACAACGCAGACGCCTGCAGACGAACAAACAATAAGACGGACATGATGTGACGATTCAATTTTGCACAAAATTACAGGATGCATGAAGCTTAAGTAACAGATATTATTACTTTGTACTAGACGTAACTTGTGTTATATATATATATATATATATATATATATATATATATATATATATATATATATATATATATATATATATATATATATATATTCATCAATAAAAAAATCATTTGATCATACAAAATATAATATACTGATGTACCAATATTGTAGTCTTCTAAATCGAATATCTCCCTTATCTTCTCTTTTTCTGTATATAGCCGTCAACGTCGACAAAGTTGATGTGAAACTTTACACGGCCTGGTCTCTGATGGACAACTTTGAATGGGCGTCTGGCTACACGATAAGATTCGGTATGCACTATGTAAATTTCACCGACGATGAGAAATCTCGTACCCAGAAGGCCTCAGCCAGAGAATACATGAAAATAGTGGCCGACAATGGTTTTCCGATGGTCTCGAGTGCAGGGTCATGGCGTGTGGGAGCGTCAGCTTTCATCTCTGGCTTTCTTCTGAAAGCAGTTTCCCTAAATCTGTATGGTATGTAGATGTGTGTTGCATATGATGGCATCGTGATCTGAAAAGACGCATGTCGAGGCATCACCTTCTAATGACATTTTTCAAATCAATTTCAGCATGTTAGTCGAGAATTACAAAACATTAGTTATTTTGAAGTAGATAAATTAAATCAAACCATCATTTGGATCTAAAGGCATCATTGGGTAATATAAGAATGGGTATGATTAAGACCTTTTAGTTTTAATAATAACTTTCAGCGTTGATTTTTAATTTCTTAGAATAAGATAATGTGATGCTTTGTAAATTCTAATGTCATCTTGGTGTACGCAAAGCTGTCTAGGGTTTATTAGTTTTCTTTGTTCAGTACCTTTTTGTAGCTAGATGCATAAAACATCAATAAAAAATAATTTTATTTCACTGAGTGGTTTTCATGTATTGAGCAGAGAGGATAGTAGAAGGACTATCCTAATCTGTACATGGTATATATATGTTCCTCAGAGACGCTGGGAAGTTAAACACACGTCAAGCAAGCGAAGTCCATTGCTTTTGTCCTCAAAGCATCATCCAATAAGTTTAGAAGAAGGAAAATCCCAACGCGAATCTGTGATCTGAGCATCATGTGATCAATGGCTGAAATATGTTGTTTGAAATTCATAAATGTTGACAGATTATCAAGATTTCATAATTAAAGAAAGTGTGAACGATAACTGAGTCCCACACATGTACACGGTGTGCCTGGCGTGACCGTGCCATCAGTTTCGCCTTCCAGATCTCGTCGTGGTGAAGGGCGCCGCGAGCGGTTAGGAATGAAAGACTTACCAGCGAGCCTCGAAGCGACGCAGTCACCATTTTGTGGCCCTACTACCAGCGACGCACTTTATATTGATAATGAAATTGTGACAGCGAAGCGACGAGGTTAGAAAAGCGAGACTACGGCGACATATAGTTCGTGCGAATTCGAGAGAGACATCCAGGAAAGCAAAGGGATGAGTTGTTATCAACTGAAAACTATGCAAATGTTAGATAGGCAATGGTGATGAGCTAGCGGACATTGTTGTAAAATGTCAATGTGATGAAAATTATTCGCATCACCAAGGCATTAGAGAACGCATTATTGTTTAAGATGTGCATCCGTTCTTTTTACAAGCCCTGTTAATCCGAAAGGTGAATTCGTACGCGTGCGGATGGTTTCTTTACTATTGTCAAGCCATATGTCGAATAAAGGGTATATCTCTTAATTGTGTATGGAAATATCAAAGATTTGCTCGAGATGAAAGTTCTTCATGCACAAAGCAACGATTGAAATTGCCCGGCAAACATGTGAAGGGAATCAAACTTTGGCAATAACGTGCCATGACCGAATAACATGATTCAGGCAATATCCAGGTGTGGGATTGAGTTACATAACCGACACTGATTAGGATTAAAACACACACCTAGCGATTTATATTTCTGCTGCAGCCATTCGATTGACAGCGAATTCCAAGATACGGAAAGGTAGTTCTTCGTAAACTCTATAAAGAGTGTGTCGGCTTTGAAAAGTGCTCTGACCCGATCATTATACATTTACATGTAACGATAAGAGTCTGTGTTTGAGCGTTTTCGATCTAGAACAACTCAACCCCTTGCCTTCCTTGTGTTCTCTTCTTGTGTTTCTTCGAGTCGAATGAGGCGTTTTTCTGATGAGCTCCGCCAGTATTTTAGTCCCTTTAATACCGTTCCTGACCCGGTGTCTGAGCACGGAAACCAAGGACAACTTAGAATCGTTCCGCATACACTCGGTCGGTAGAATGGAGGAGATACGACACAGTAAATCACTTTATTGCTAATGCTTTCTGTAGATTTTGGTCAAATTGCAAGACAGGTAAAAATACAGAGACCAATTTATGATTTCAATAGCGATAAAAATCTTTGTCATCTATCTTCAACTCCCCAGGACTCTCATTTATAACAAACAACGAGACAAAGGTATTATTTGACTATCATCGCCAACAAAACAAAATAATAAAGATGTCAACAGCAATAAAAGTTTGAAGTTTGATCTCTGTGCTTCAATTAAGTTTTGTTTTTTTTCGTTGAATCCTACACCATGTAGAAGATGCCCCCGTTCGCCCACTGTATAGAGCACGTAGAGGGCAGTGTAACTCGAATCTCAGTTCAGACACGCAAGACTCGAAAATCTCGCCCACCACGACCACAGACATAATCGAAAGAGAAAATGTCTTTCTTATTTTGTCAGTGTCTAGTCTGTAGTTGTGGATAGTATTTCCTCAGTGCTCAGTGCGATTTCATCATACGAAGACGTGTCAGCTTGTCATGCGGGAAAACAGGTCTTACGTGCAGATCGTGACGACAGAGTCGCATATGATTGTGACTCGACGAAATAGGCCACAGTTTTAACAACAACTTTTGAGATTCCTGGCCATCATCTTTCATTACAACTGAGATTGACGTGTTGTGTAATGGAAACTCGTACAGTAACGCTACTAGTCTGGTATGAGAAACCAAACAGCGAAATGGTATGATTATTTTTTTTGATGAAGTATTGCTTGTAAGTAGGGAGATGCCTTTTACATGAACAGCGCAACGTATGACAGGGACCGCTGCTGTAAAAAGTGTACGATTGAGCTACGCGTGAAATTTTGATTCTTTTCATATTACTACAGATTTCACTTAAACCTCAACATCTCTGAGCTGTAAGGCTTACAGTGAATGCGACAAAGCGGTGTTGTACTGGGAATCTTGAGCGGTTGAAGTCTTGAGCACTGCACCTGTATCGTACTTAGTAACCCACAATTCAGACTTGACAAAAATATGTTAATGACATATAATTTGATGAATATGATGTGGTAGAATAATCTCGACTGTTTTCAATGGATTCCGAGAGACTCTTACCGCTTTCACTAGAACGCATGCGCAAATGCGCCACCCAACACTCCTCACAGGCGCAGTGCCCCTCCCCCCAACTCTGCGTAGGATCATGTTGCAGTTATCTCAGCACATAAAAGTTGTAACTTGCTGAAATGACTTGGTTTACTTTACACAATCACCGACTCGAACCAAGTCTACCCATGCCGCTGACACCATGTTATGATATAAAGCTAGCCAAATCAGAAAATTTCCATTCAAAGCATTCGCAAAACATCAAGAAGAGAAGATGGTGTTGCAATTGACCTTTTTTATACAATCGACTCTTAGCAAGCTCTACAATTATTTGGACATGCTTATTTTTCTGCCGCTGTTAAGCTTTGATGTCGCGATTTTGGGACATTGTACTCAGTTGTCATGCAAGCAATGCTTTTTATCCCCAAGTACTGTTACAGTATGACTGGGTAAACCGTCAGCTCCTAGCTAATGACCCAAAACTACGAAACTGCGTGCGCAATATGTCGCGAGGGCTGACAGCCTGGAATTTACCCGGAGATTGCTGTGAATCATTTATTGATAACCTTTTTAGTATCATGCTTTTAGTATCAACTTATAAAATGTACTTTTCAATTAAGTATGAGATAAAGATGGCCAGATAGAGAGACAGAGACTGGGACATACATGGCATATAGTGAGAAGGTTGAGAGATGGGAAGATAAACAGATATAGAGTCAAGGGTAAAAGCAAGGGAAAGGACGATTAATTATATCAACAAATTCTAATGTATAAGTTCAGCGAGCGACCTTTTGGCAAACATGCCATGGTCAGCGCAATCAGTACACAAGGATATTTCTTACAATGTATAGATTCTGGCCTTCATTCTTCAAATTACGTCATTACATTTCATAGGTGACGCTTATTTACCTAATCGTTCTTTATCGTGATATTGTGATAATTTTCACGGGGAAATGCTAAAATAAGGGAAAATAACGGCATCTTGATATTTGAGGTTTAACATGCATACATTTGTTATAACCGTTTGGTTATAGCAGATTGGTACTGGTCTCTTAGGATAGTCCGGATTGTGCTGTGGGGTGGGGCTAGACAAGTCATGAAACCACATGGCCTGCCACAGATTTACCCAAGGCCTGACCAAATGAAATAGACTATCAGGACTATGGGTAGGGTACAAGCTCCCCCCTCCCAGCATGCCTCGGGATAGCAGCCGTATCACAGATTAACCAAAATTAAAATCTAATCAGCCTAATTCTGAAGCTTAGGGAACGACTATAGTTTTATTTCGGACAGGTTTATCTTGTAGAAAACCCAAGCTGGCGTAGTGCCTTATTGTGGCACACAGTCCATGTAGCTGACAATGAGATGCAAATGATATGCGGTTAAGGTCTCCTCGACAAAGTTTCAGCTGGTTGCTCACTTTCTACTATTTTTATAGTATTTTATACAAAGGCTCAGACTTATTCTACCTGCAACTTAAAACTGATAGTGATTTTGTAGCTCATTCTTTACTATTCTTCATAGTTTTTGGTAGCCGGTAACAGACACTTCGTGTTCGTGTCGGCTACATGGACGATCTGCCGATATTGTTTAGCGTCACTGAGATTCCAATATACGGCCTTCTGGTGACTGTGGGTATCAGTTAAGGTAAATAGTTATAATCTGTAATTATCATAGATTATCATCACCGGCCTTCCAGAGGCAAACAGCATGTAATAACGCGTCTATAAAAGACACCGATCTGCACTGGGTGGCTAGTACGGGTTACGCCTCTATGATGACTGTTTCAAGCATCACTGCCTTCATTTTTGCCGTCTTGTCGATGACCGGAACGCCGGTATCGGCTCAAGACTCCGAGGATCCAGTATTCGTTTACCCTGACATTTACAACGATCCTGAGAGAGACGCCTTCTATTATGCATCGTTCCCTGACGGGTTTGCTTGGAGCTCGGCAACTTCGTCTTACCAAATCGAGGGCGGTTGGGACGCCGACGGCAAGGGCGAAAACATTTGGGATGCGTTCAGCCATGAGGCAGGCAATGTCGATGACGGTGACACGGGCGACGTTGCGTGCGATAGTTACAACAAGTGGCAAAAGGACATTGAACTCATGACAAATTTGAACCTGAAGAACTACAGATTCTCCATTAGCTGGGCGCGAGTTTTACCCAACGGTACAGCAGATCATGTCAATGAAGCTGGGGTAGAATATTATAACACACTGATCAACGACTTGATCGCTGCTGGCATCGAACCGTACGTGACTCTCTATCACTGGGACTTGCCACAAGCACTTGTCGACAGTTATGGTGGATGGCTAGGAGACGAAATCGTCGACGACTTTGGCGATTACGCCAGACTGTGCTATGACAGGTTCGGCGACCGCGTCAAATACTGGATCACACTCAACGAACCTTGGGTTGTGGCACAGAACGGCTACGAGTATGGGGAGCACGCCCCCGGCAACACAGGCGCAGGAGTCGAAGCTTACGTCGTTTCC